>NC_083718.1:5980151-6283181 GCF_028564815.1 Eubalaena glacialis | reverse complement strand
ATACTCAAATAAAGGAATATATTCGGTTGCATATCCCAGGGGCAGACACAAGGAGCTGTATCCTGTCATGGGGATAAGGTCGCCAGGCAAAATAGAGAATGCCCTGTGAAATCTGAATTTCAAATTGAAAATTAACAATTTTTTAGCATATATATATATATATATATATATATATATATATATATGCCAACTATTATAGGTAACACGCTTATACTAAAAATCATTTGTTGTTTATCTGAAATTTAAATTTAACTGGGAATCCTGTATTTTTACTTGCTAAATCTGCCAATCATACCTGGGGGACGGGGTGGACGGCTAATTCAATCAGCTGGAGCTTGGAATTCCAATGAATATATAACGATGAGCTTACTCCAAATAAGGTGCAATTTCAACTCAAAGCATATTGTACTGGCAGAAGATTACCAGAATCATCTTTCTACATAAAAAGCAATTTTGACTTATGTATTCTTTTTGAGAAATTTCCCCCTTGTGTGAATTTCCACAATAGCTAAACAAAAGAACAGAGGTTAACAGTGCATTCTGGAGACTAAAGCAAGATGCCCTGAAATGTGATAGGTCATTAGAAAATCTCCACCTATTTGGCTATGTATAACTCAATTTCTCGTGTAAACAGTGGCACTGTTGAAGTCTCATGTAAAGCAGTGAACATTATTGAACAGTGGCATTAGAGGGAAAACAATTTTAACAAATAACTTCTCAGTTAATATTGATACTCAACCCTTCTCCTTGATTATTAACATGATGTTGTACTCATTTTTGGTTCCGGGATGAAGTCAAAATCTTATTGGTGACTTGGTATGCCTGTTACAAATGTAAAAACTGTCTAGATAACTGAGAACTTTACAGCACTAGATATAACTATCGTGTCTGTTCAAGTAGATAGTTTGATTTTATCTTTCTGAAGATTTTTGTTTTGCCATGGACTCCAGGAATTGGAGCAAACATTTTGCTGATGTGCTCAATTCAATGATCCCATAAGGTTTATATGGAAACGTGGGTAACATTGCAGTCAGAATTCATCACTCCTGGTCTTTCCTCACCCACCCCTCACTGACCTCCTCAATGTTAACAGAATTAAAATAAATTGCTGAGTTCAAAGCTGTTCTCTTTCCTTCTGATGCCTGCCTTGCTGTAGGGTTCACCCTTGTCTGCTTGTTCTCTGCCGTGCTGCTCTGTCTGGAAGTCCTACAGTTCACTCTCTTTCACTTTGTGACTTTATGTTTAAGAATTAGACAGTGAGCTTTTAAAAGCCCATTGTAGTCATCTATCAAAATCACATTCAACAATCTAGTTTTATCAGCCCTAAGTCTGGTATTTTTTTCTCTACCAGTTATTCCCTACATATTTTTTAGTTATTTCTGAATTCTGGAGGGGGAAATATGGTAGGTTTCCTGTATTTTTAAGACCCTATCATAGTCATCACCATTGGTGGTGGCAAAGACATGAATGGATTAAATCTCTTGGGACTTCCCTGGTGGTCCAGTGCTTAAGACTCCACGCTTCCAAAGCAGGGGGCGCGGGTTCGATCCCTGGTCGGGGAACTAAGATCCCACATGCCGTGCAGGCAGCCAAAAAAAAAAAAAAAAATTGCAGATTGACCCTCCATATCTGTGGGTTCCATATCTGCAGATTCAACCAACTGAAGATCAAAAGGCTCTTTACCACAAGTATAATAACATATTTAGCAAAGAAAATAAATTTACTTAGGAAAATTTGGCTCATGAACCAGAATCGAGATTTTATCTCCTACCCAGCAAAAATATCTACTAAGGAAATCTATTGTGAGGATATTCAATGTGTTCTTAATAAGCAATCTCTGACCTTGGTAAAATAAAAAGCACTATATCATTTAAAGTGTCTTATAGAAATTATTGTTCATCATTGACATACTTATCTTAATAAAACTATTTTTCTTTGAAAAGTTGAAAGAAATGAAGTAGAATACTGAAAACTTTAAAAGAAATTTGAGAGTCAAGTTAAACAACTACTAGTAGTATTTGCCAAGAAACTTATTTTGCTGTATTAATTAGCATATGTAATTATTCAATCGAAATCTTCATATAGGAAATACTCTGCATAGAGTGTTTCAGGTAAATAGCATAACAGAAAGGATATAGATGTATATTCCTATTGTTCTTACATAATAATTGATTGAATCCCATTCCACACACATGAGTTTCATATTTTTGTTTTGTTTCGGTTTTTAAAACGTCCCTTTTGAAGTATTTTAAAAGCAGTTTTAAAAGAGGAGAATAAAATTTGATAAAATAAATTTAAATCTTACATGTATTTGTGTAGGTTTCGTTAAATAAGACTGCCAAAAACACACATCCATTGTGTATTGTTATCAGAGAAACATTTCAAAGAATACAAAGGTATCAATGAAAAGCTCTGTTAAGAACAAAGACCTGAAACCAGAGGGCTTGCATTGAAATCCTGGTTTCCCAATTATGCTGAGACCTTAGGCACATTACTTAATTTCTTAATCTTTCTCTGTTCAGTTTCCTCACCTGTAAAATGGGGTAGCAATAGTTTTTTGTCTTAAAGCTTATTATTAGAATTAAATGATAAATGAATAATAAGTATAATTTAACATTAATACATCAGAATAAATATACAGTTCTTAGAATCAATTCTGATTCAGAATATCAAGTGCTGTATAAAGGTTTCCTATTATTATCAGAGCAGGCAAATTCAATCCATAACTTGTAAATAATAATTGTACCTATATTATGATATGAAGGTGTTGGCATGCAAAGATAGGGGAAGAAAAGTTTGCAACAAAGAACAACAAATGGGAAAGGCTGAAATGGTTGAGTTTAAGTTGCAGAAAGCAGGTCCTTGAGAATGGACTAAACAAGGAAGAGTTAATTGGAGACAATGTCAAAAGGGCAAGCTGGGTCCAGACCCTGGAGAGCTTTAGAGACCTTCATCAGAAGTTTGAATTTTAGTCTAAAGGCACAGGGAAGCCATTGAAAAGTTGTAAGGATGGGAGGTTTGGAGGCATGATCTGATTTTGTGTTGAGTATATCACTTTGGCTGCTCTGTGGGAAATGGACTTTGTGGGGGCTCAAATTTGCTCTCAGGGATAGTAGGAGAATAGTACAGAAGCCCAGGGGAGAGATGATGGTGGCTTGGGAGCAATGGAAATGCAGGAAATTTGGGAGGAGGGAGGGAAAGATAGACGGAGAGCTTGAGAGAGCAAGAGAGCCATAGAGAGAGAAAGGGAGGGGAGGAGAGAGCAGAGTGAAGGAGGGAGGAAGGGAGGGAAGAAGAGATGGAGATGTTTTAGGATGGACACCACAGCATATCTGAATGCTGATGGAAGAGGCAAGTAAAAAGGAAGAAATTGGTCTGTACCAGCCTGAGAGCATATTTTTTCTTCAGTGACACAAGAAATACCAGAGAAAATACTCTCCGTTGCACAGTGCTTATCTCCCCAACAGGGTCCAGTCCAAATAACTGGTAATAGCACAACCTAGAGATGATTTCCCTTTCCCCTCACCTGAATTTCCATCTACATTTTGTGTTATCCACCTATGAAATGGGTTAGTTTTTCAGTGCTGATTTAACTGGTTCATGTATTCCAGTTTAGTATCAAACTGTGTTTATGAGTACAACTATTTTGTTCATTTTACTGAACTTACCAGTCTATTTTCAGGGAAGAAAAGGTGGCTAGAGGTACGGATAAAAGAATAAATATATTTAACCACCTCTACTTAAAACGATTTTCATAACCTTTCGATAATTTGGAACTACTTTATGATATACAAGATAAAAAGCAAGAAGTATACTCTCTTAACCTCCCTTCATATAAACATCCATAAATCAAGATGAGATGAAACAATTAGCCAAACAAGAATGATATAAAGCAAAGCTTCAGAAATCACTCATTTTCAACTGTCATGAGCCTCCCCATCACTTACTAGCTTCATACACAAAACTAGTTACTTTAGAACTCAATTTTCCTTTAAAATGGAGTATTTGATATTTCTTAACATTTAAAAATCTATATTACTACCTTGTATAAATAGTAAAAGACCAAAACCCCCTGGCTATTTTTTAATGTGACAGAGAATTCAAAAAAAGTGAATAATGTGTCTAAAAACATACTATTTCTTCAATGGTTCAGGTTCGGTTTTGTTTTGTTAAAATGCTTTCTCCACTGCCCCCCCTCCCCTAAACAAGTATTGACCTTTACAGCTATTATGTGTCCCTAGTGAATGGAAACTGCTCAATAAATGCTAGTTTCTTTGAAAATATTATTACAATACTTTACGTTAAGTGATGTGGGGTGAAACAGTACAGATTGTCTGCAAAGTAACAGACACAGGTACACTTTAAAAAATAGAACATTAATTACATTCACAAATAATGGGTTCAATATATTTTCAGGTGAATACTTCTAAATTTAAAACTATGATCTAGTTGATAATCTGAAAAAGTAAAATAAATACACTTCTATACAGAAAGTCCAAAAGGTTTTGGAAAGACCTTATTCATTTTCGTTTTAGTAGTTGGATACACTAATTTAAACTTAAAGGTACTTCACCTGAAATAGTATCTGAGATTGAAGAAAAATGTATTGAACGTATTATCTGAACAATTTAAAAATAAGTATATAGCATGTTTTTCAGTTTTGCAGCTAACCTGTAGTACCACCGTATGACTTACCAGAGGCATTTTTATGATTAGTTGATAATCATAATTTATCACATGATATTCATTATTTTATTCTCCAATTTAGTCATTTAATAATGTTAACTGGGCATGATTATAGTCACAAATAATTCTAAATCTGGGGACAGCAATGAACAAGACAGGCAAAGTCTATAGGTTTACCTTTAACACGTTAACTGTAAACTTCCTATATGATTTTAAGCATATCATTTAAGGTATCTTTGGATAATCATCATTGTTCTGTTTATCTCATAGACTTATTGGTAAAACAAAATAAGAAATTTACTAATTCTAAATGCACATTCAATGAGTTTTGATATATGCATAGAATAGTGCAACCTCTATCATAATTACAACATAGAACATTTCTATAATGACAAAAAGATCCCTCTTAACCCTTTTGCAGTCAATTCCCACCTTTCACCTCCAACCCCTAGAATCACTGATTTCTAGGAACAATAACTCTGCTAAGATCTTACAGTGTGTTTCTGTGTGGCTTTTTTTTCCCTTTGTGTAATGTTTTTGTCAGGCATCCAAGTTATTGTATGGACCTACTTTAATATTAATATAGCTACTCCAGTTTTCTATGGATTTGTGATTACATGAAATATAATTGTATGCTTTTACTTTTAATCTATTTCTTTGTTCACATTTTAAGTGGGCTTCTTTTAGGCAACACAGAGCTGGATATTGCTTCTTTTAATCCCATCTGATGCCTTCTACCTTTTAATTGAAATGTTTAGTCCATTTATATTTAATATAAATATAGTTGAGTTTAAATCTACCATCTTGCTAGCTGTGTTTCACTTGTCCCAGATGTTCTTTGCTCCTCTTTTCTTCTTTCCCTGCCTTCTTTGGATTAATCGAGGTTTTAAAAAGCTCTTCATATGATCATTCCATTTTATTTGCAGTATTAGTTATTAGTTATATCTCTTTGATTTAGTTGTGTTGTAGTTTCTCTAGACCATGGGTTGACAAATTTTTTTTCTGTAAAGAATGAAATAATAAACATTTCAGACTTTTCAGGCCATATGAGCTCTGTTTTACTTATTAAACTTTTTAAACTGTAAAGTGAAAGCAGCCATAAAAAATACAAAAACTAACAAGAATGGTTGCTTTTTTTTTTCTCCAAAAACTGCTGTGCTGCAGTTTGCTGTCCCCTGCTCTAGCATCTAAAATATACAGCTTTAACTTTTCGGTATCTACGCTTAAATAATACACCACTTCACATGTAATATAACAAGCTTACTACATTATAGTTCTATTTCTTCCTAATTATTTGAGTTATTACTGCCATACTTCTTTGCTTCTACATATGCTATATACCTTACAATGTTTGTTATAAACAGTAAATTATCTTTGGACAAAATTTTAAAAATAGAAATGTATCTTTTACATTTTCCCACATGCTTACTTATTTTGTTTAGATCTAACTTTCCACCTGGCATCATTTTCCTTCTATCTTAAGAACTTCTTTGAACAATTTTTTTAGACTGCAGAGCTGCTGTTGACAAATTTTCTCAGCATTTTTTCCCTAAAACTGTCCTTACTTGCTTTTAGTTTAGAAAGATATTTTTACTATGTATAGAGTATTAGGTAGACTATTTTTTCCAGTACCCTAAAGAAGTTTCTCAACTGTGATTTGGTTTGAGAAGTTTCTGACAAGAAGTTCGCTATTGTCCTTTTATTTGTCTCTCATTCAAAAAAAAAAAAGACCTCCTCCGGCTTCTTTTGAGGTGTTTTATCATTGGCTTTCGGCAACTTTTTATATTGTGTCTTGGCATTATTTTATTTGCTATATTTATATTGCTTGAGTTTCACTGAGCTTCTTAGATCTTGAATAGAGTCCCCATCAAATTTGGAAAAAAATGTTGGTCATTATTTCTTCAAATATCCATTCTCTTCCTCCTTCTGGTACTCCAATTACATGATTATCTGATATTGTCCCACAAGTAACTAACACTATTTTTTCAAGGTTTTTTTCTTTTCTTCTCTATTCTGCATTTTGGATAGTCTATTGCTATGGCTTTATGTTCATTGATATTTTCTTCTGCAGTAGCTATTCTTATGTACATCCCATCAATAAAATAAAAGTATACATTTTATTTTGAATACTGCATTACAAATTCTAAACTCTAATAAGAGTTTCATATCTTCAATTTCTCTCCTTATTATTTTCCTGTTTCCCTCTACCATCTTAAACATATAGACAATATTGTAATAACTACCTAATATTCGTGTTTTCTGAATCTGTTTCTGTTGATTGATCTTTTTCTACTGTTACAGGTCATATTTTCTAATTTGGGGTCCACTTACATGACTTCCAGCCTGTAAAAAGCTTAACTCATTTGTTAACCTTTTCTCCGGTAACAAAGTTATATGCTAATTTCTTCCAACATCTGCACACACTGATTTATATTTTTTCTAGTTATTTAAATTGAGAGCATAAACAGTCATCATAATTGGAAATTTCTTCTTACTGATTCAATGCATTTAGAAAGCTCATTCTTTGCTCTCATTGATTATTTATACTCAACTCATAATAAAATGTTGGAAGTAAAAAGTTCACTCAACCAATTAAATTTTTTTCTCAATGACAAGAAAATATTTTATTTTATTCAAATGGCCACATTTTTCTTACACTTATGCCAAAACACAATATTTGAATTTCCAGTTGTAAAGATAAAATATATGTATATTTAAGTGCAATTAAGTTAACCATGGTGTTAAATTATGTAAAAATATTGATATCATTGAGAAATTAATGTTCTGGGAAGGATATGATACAATTCCATGAAACAAAACTTTATAGTTTTACTTTAGGGATATATGGAAAATTCATTGCAGAAATAATTTCATTTACCATAAATCATTATCAGCTCACCAATTACCTCCTTTGAAAGCTTCATTACTTTAACTATTAAGAAAACCATTGAGTTTGTTTCTTTCTATTAACATTCTATATACAGAATGAGATTAACATAAAACCCATGGATTTATCCTTCTGTGTCTGCCTGCCACCTTGTGAGAATGGGTCAGTTCTGGAAACATTAAATCGTCCATTTTCTAGAAATCTATACTGGCAGTATATACTGATTGTACATGTCAACACTATTGTACTCATTTATATTGGGAGATGGAAAATGACATATTTCAAAAATCAATAAAAATCCAGTGTCAATTTCTTTTGAAATAATAAATTGTTGTTGAAGTCATTACAGTGATCTCAGATACTTATATTATTCCTCCTAAATACTAAATGCTGTAAAACACGCTAGAAAAATATCTAGATTTGATGCCTTTTCCCTCTTTGGTAATTTGTTTTAGGATAAATTTGTAAGTAATCTTTTACTAGAAAAAGGTACCTGAGCTATTGTTTAGAATTTGGGGGAATTTTTTATTAAAAGCCTATATGAAAATGGTCAATGATTTATAAAAGAGTCTAAAAATAGAAGTTGATGGTTTTACTATTACTATTACTGTTACTATTACTACTACTGCCATCACCATATATATCATACATTTGGGTGGGAATAACAATCCTTTCTTGTTATTTTTGCTTGCTTCTATTCCATAAGAAAGAGGATGACTACGAATTAAGTCACCATATTAACTATAAAAAAAGCTCTTGGTTAACCCATCCATTATTTCAGGCAAATTATGAATTTACTTAACAAAGAAACTAAGGCTTCCTGATGTATGTAATGAAAGCCATGTCTAACTAGAAGTTACTCTTTGTCACTTAAAAGGATTTCATTTTTTTCCCCCTCGGCATTCCCTCATTTACTAACAGTATGAAACGTAAAACAAACCATGTCAAAATCAGCTAGAATCTGTAGCAGCGGTCACACCAGGAATACTTACTTGCCGATTTATAATATTAAAATATATTATATTTTATATAATACAAAATATCTTATAAATATTGAATATTAAAAATATGCATCATTCTAAGTGCTAATCATTAAGAATCTGTCAACAGTTTTTAAGAATAGTTCTTAGTGAGTATGAAAGCCAAATAGATTGTTGAAGAATAATGCCAGTTATTAACAGAAAATAAAATAATAACTATATATTTGCAGCACAGTTTATAGACTGAAAAATCTTTTGTCACATGCATTCTATTATTTCACATCTCACCCCTTCAGAAGACCTGATTATCCTTATTTGATGGTTGAAGAACATGAAGTTCAGGGACACAGTGACTTACCCAAGGACACATGGCCAGTTAGTATATAATGCCATGATCTTTGAGGTAAATAAGTTTTTAAAGTTATATCGAAGACGTTTTCAAAAAAATTTCAATGAAAAGCAGGCAGAATTTGTAGATTGTCATGTTATTTAATTTCCCAAGAAAGGCAGGTCCTCAAATTCTGTCTCCCAAACCCTTGGGGCCAGATGTGTACCAGAACTGAATTTTTTAGATTTAGAAAGTAATATTGGGCACATAATGTATTTCATGTAATACGCTCAGTTGGGCCTGAAGCAACAGACAGTTTCATATTTCTGTAGCAAACATATGAATATTCACAATAAATCTGATAAAGGATACAAAGAGTTTCAAGCAGTTTGGATCAGGTTCAGCATTTATACAAGTTTTAGTGTCAAACCTGCTTAAAAATTCAGTCTTCAGAAATTTTGGATTTTAAAATTGCAAGTGAGGGATTATACACCTGTTATCTCATTAATGTCTTTTGGGGGATAGGTATACGTTTATCTTAGTTAATACACGCACAAGCATTTATAGTATTTCAACCTAACCTGTAGAGATAGGCATGTCAGGAAATAAAAATGTTATCCTCTGGTTTTTAAGAATTACCTTTCTTTGGAATTGAATACTATAAAAAACAAGTGAGAGGTAATCCATGCCTTCAGGAAGCATGGTTAATTATCAAATATTAATTTAGTGACTTTTTAGATTTTAGGCATTTTTTTCAGTGTTTATGATTTCCTATTATTTGAGATATAATTAAGTTTTTCTTTAAATAGTATAAAAATAACTTTTCTAATGTATCATTTATAAAGCAGCATTGTTCTACAAGTTTGATCATTCGAAGTAATTTTCATGCAAACACTTAGTTGAAAGCTAAATTCAGAAAGAGGACAGAGAAAGAGGATCCAGGAAAGGATATTGCCGTAGATAGAGCAGGGAAAATAAGAATCCTTTGTATGTTACAGTGTTCTCATTAAAGGGGTAGAGAAGGAGAAATGTGTGGAGAGTAAATGTGAGGTAATAATGCAGAGACATGGAATGTAATTAGTAGATAAAAGAAAGAACACAAGAGAAAAGGTGAAGACTAAGGGGTGTGTGGGTGCATGCACGTGTGTGTTCATGTGTGTTTCTGTCGGGATTATGGGAAGGACACCTGATTTCCTTGGAAGAGGAACTAAGAGAAAGGAAAGGGAGAAACATGAAAGATTAGGAAAGAGTGGGATTAGATGACAGAATCTGGATTTGAAGGAGCCAGGAAGAAGTAGGATTAAAAGCATAGGAAAAGAATCCTTTCTTTTCATCTGGAGCAAACAAGTTAATTATAAAATTAACTCAGAAGAAGAAGCATCCAAATATAGCTAGGCAAATATTGAAAAAGAAGAGTGCAGTGCTCCTAGCCCTACCAGATACCAAAGACTCTAATTAAAACAGTAGGTGTTTTTGTCAGAAGAGGCAGACAGACCATTGTAACACGACAGAAAGTATAGAAATAGACCCAATAACAAGTACAAATTTAGGATCTGCTAAAACAGGATCTAAAAATCAATAGAATGGGGTGTGCATTTTAATAAGTGGTATTGTATAACTAAATATGAAAAAATATCTTAGATAATACAAAACTGTGTTCCCTTGCTCACCATATATACCAGGATAAATTCCAAACAGATGGGATATTTAGATGCAAAATGTGAAACCAAGTAAGTAATGAAAAAAAAATAGAAGAATTTCTCTCTAAATTGGAAGAGAGAAAAGTGTTCCTATTACTTAAAATTGATCAGGAATAATGCAAATGCTTTAAAAATTGGATTAAAATATTAAATAATAAAAGTAAAGGAAAAAGACTAAGCTGAGAAAGAAATATCTGCAATTAATATCCATAGTTCTAATTTACCTAATATATAAGCACTTCTAAAAATATTAAGAACAAAAAATAAATCTATAAAAATTGGCTAGATGTAAATAATTCACTAAAAATGACTCTTAACCACATGAAAGGATGCTTGACCTCATCAGAATAAGAAGGCATGCTGAGATACCACTTAAAAAAATCTATTAGATTGGCAAAACATGCAAAAGTCTAACAACACATTCTGTTGGCAAGGTTTTGAGAAAATGGTCTCTCATACTTCGCTGGCAGAAATGCAAAATCATACATATTTAAGGAGGAAAATTTTTCCAATAGCAAAATTTTATATGTATATACACATTTAATCTTTAATCCAGTAATCTCACTTTTAGATATCCATCCCAAAGACACACTGAGAAAAAACACAGAAAGATGTAGGCATGTGCCTATTAATTGCAAGACTTTGTAATTAGAAAAGACAGAAAGGACTAGCTTAATAGACTATGCTACATTTATACAATGGAGCATTAGGCACCTGTAAAAAGAAATAAGAACTATTTCTATATTCTACTAAATCAGTGATCTCCAGGATATACTGTTAAGTGAAAGAAGCAATGTGGGAAAAAAAGAAAGGAACATATCATGCTACCATATATATTTTTAAATTTATAATTAAAAATGGAAGGATAAACCATAAAGTTAAAAAAGGTTACTCACGGAGGAGAAGGAGATTGTGTGGCAGTGACAGGGACAGATGTTAAATTTCTTTGAATATGACTTGTATTAAATATTTCTCTTTGGACTGTGTACATAGTTTACATAACTAAAAAACAAAATTAAATTTTAGAAAAAGCAATTCTTAAACACTGAAAACAGAAATGAGTCTAAATTTATATCCAATTGATAGTATAACCACATCAAGAAGAACTTTTCCATGACTTAGAATAATTTTACTAAACATCCTTATTGGGCTAGTATATAAAGTAAAGAATGCATAAAAAATGCATTTTTAGCAATTATAGTGTTAATATTAGCATTATATTATTATTCTGAGACTGTTTTATGTATATTGTGAAAAATACAATATGATTTTTTATAATTCCATCATTTCTATTGTTACTGACAAGCAGTAATCTAGGTGTAGGAAAAAGAAAGTACAGATATAGGACAGAAAAAGTTAAATAAAATCCCTATAGCCTGCATTTTAATTGTAAGTATCCATATGAACTGGTGAAATAGTTTACCTATCTATCTATCATCTATCTATCTATCTATCTATCTATCTATCTATCTATCTATCTATCTATCTATCTATCATCTATCTACCTAATCTTTTAGCTCTCCACTGAAAAACTCAGAAAAAGTGACAAACACAGTAAAAATGAACATCTCTGAAACTTGGTTATAATCTTGAAATACCATTTCCCAATAAAAGAGACAGGATCCTTGGAGGGATGGCTTATTTTAGGTGGGGAGCATTTAGTCCTACAGAGAGCAAGGGAAGTCGATCACAGACGGTTGATGTCATGACAAAAGGACCCAGGAGGCTTTTGAAGAAGCTCCCACTGGCCAAATTTAGAACAACATGATGAATAATCTAATAACATATGGATTAAAACATATAAAATACATTTAAATCTAGGAGTTCATAATAATAACAAAAAATGGTTAAAAAAAGAAAAGGCAGGGAATAGAATGGGCCAATTTAGAGTGGAAATTCAGAGTCTAGGAAACCACAGGACAGAAAGTGAGTTTCTTCAAGAAATAGATTGCAGTAGGAAAAATACAAAATGAGGGAAATTAAAAATGATTTAATAAACTTGTCACCCATCTCCATGCACAGACCTTCATTAATCCTGATTTAAATAAAGTCTAAAAAAATTATGACATTTGTGAGGTCACTGGAAATTTGAACAAGTGAATACTCGATGATATTAAAATTATTTTTAAGTGTGAAAATGGTAGGTGGCTATATTTTTTAAACTAGTACTTAAATGATAGAGGTATCTACTGAAATATATGAGGTCTGAAATTTACCTGAAATTAATATGAGACGTGAAGGAAATTTGTAGGCATATACATGGAAGAAAATAGGCCATGAGTTGATAATTGTTGAAGCAGAAAAATGAGTATACGTGGGTTCGTTATACTTTTCTTTCTACATTTATTCATGCTTGACATTTTCTATATTAATTTTTTTTTTTAAATCAAGAATAAGACAGAAAGGTTAGTCTCGCACAGAAAGGACACCGTTTCCTCTGAAGCTGCAAATATTCTGGCTTATTTTTAAAACACTCACCCTTCCACTCTTGCCATCATTCTCAACAGACGATTATACCTCTTACTATCACGTGAAATATTACTCAACTTCCTGTCAAAATACCTACCTGTTTATGCATTTTAAAAGTCAGATTTTCCTCACTTCCAAATATCTAAGCAAGGGCTCCGACTGTGATCTCTTTCCTGTATTTTCTTTCAACTTCTCCACTGGTGGCTTAATCTTATTTAAACATGCTCTTACCTCTCTGACCTTAAAAAAAAAAAAAGTTCCTCTTCCCTCTCCACTTTCTCATCCAGATTCTTCCAGATTTCTCACCTCTCCTTCACCATGAAATTTCTTAAAAAACATCCACTGAGTCAGAGAATAGTTGTCTCTCAAAAGACATTTGCCTTGTCTTCTTAAATATTAGATTTAGGCCACTGAAAATGAAACGTACTTGCTTGCCAATGGGACACAGTGGAAATGGTGTGTGCAACTACTTGGTAATATCTTTTAATTGAGGAGACAACCCTTTCTTCTCTGGTCTCTGCCTCCTTCCTCCTGGATGGAATTTCAACATGCGTCTTGTACCGTGATATGACTTTGGCAATGGAAACAATAGATCATGGAGCAATAAGACAGAAGACTAAATTTTCAGTATCTTGAGGTCCCTAATATATGAAATCCACTATATCTAGATCTTAATTCATCCTCAAGCTACTCAAATCTGGCTTTCACACATGCTATCCAACTGATACTATCCTCACCAAGGTCAGCAATGACCTATCACTATACTTTCTGCACTATTAATCACTCCCTCCCATTTCTCTACTGCAAAATTTTAACATTTTTTTCATATCCTAAAACACATAGGACATACAACTTTATATTACATTGGGGTAGCAGACAAACCTGCTTATGACTAGAAGTGACCAGCTTCTGACCAACCCAGGCCCCACCTGGCCTTTGAAAGGTATAAATAATCAATGTAACAATAAAACATGTCACCAACTGATAGCATATTATTGTACTATGACACATCTTTTGGGTAATTCAGTTCTAGACACTTCAGCCTCTTGTTTTATAAAGAAAATACTTCTTACCTTAACATTTCAGAAAAGTATTTTCTAGAGTTCTCTTGTAGTCCTTCACCTGGGGTTATTCCATCTACTTCTATGACCTTACTTAAAATCTATAGGCTGATGACTCCCAAGTCTATATACACATCTCATTTGTTCTTCTTGAGCACCAAACAGCAGAAATCTAGCCTCTTACATATCATTATCCATTTGAAGTCTTCCAGGCACTCAAATTAAATGTATTATCTTCACCCCAAAGTATTCCCCTTCTTCTAAGCTCAGTGAATGTCACCACCATGCACTTACTTGCTCCAGCTAGAGCCCTCAAAAGTCATCTTTTGACTTTCCCTTTTCTCTCCTTTCTGTCTCATATCCAATAGGTCAAAAGAAATCTAGTCATTCTCTTGAATCAGGCGACTCCTACTCAAGAAAAATCAGATTATGACTCGTGGTTAAATCAATCATCATGCATTGTGTATAAAGCACTTAAAAATATTTCAAATCTGTAAAGCGCTACAAAATATTGACACTAATGTAGGAAAAATAAGTGGTCCAGTGGATACACAAAAATATATGGAGTCAAAAGTCACAAGTTAAAGGACTGACTTGCGTGTATACTAGGTTGGGAGACCCAAGTAAATTGTTTATATTTGAGACCCTGTTTTCTCATCTTTAAGCACTCTATTTGTTCATGCAATCAACATGCAGCTACTGGGTTCCTATGTGTCAGGAAATGTGTAATTGGTTTAGGGATACAAAGATTAAAGAATGAGTAAGACATTTCCTTCTTCCCAAAAAAAGAAAAAAGAAAGGCAAACATGTAAAACAATAATTGTCTCATAGCATGTATTCTGCTTGAAGACAACATTGCCCCCAAGGGTGCAAAATGTGTTGGTTTGTTTTTTGAGGTGGGCAAAAAAAAATTCCTTTTTTTATGTATAAAGCACAGACAGACACACAGTACTTAGACAGACACACGGTAGATCTGTGGGATTAGCTGAATGCCAGTTCTGGGCTAAGCACATTATTATTAATTATCCCATTTGTCCTTCACAACAAAACCTACAACATAGGTATTATTATTTCTATTTCACAAATCAGAAAATGGCCTTGAGAAGTTAAATAATAACAAACAAACAAATCTACCAGCTGACACTAGAATATAAATTCCATAAATGCAGAGGTCTTGTCTGAATAGGTCATTGGTCTATTCCGAGTGCCTGGAACAGTGCCTGACACTAAGAAGGCAACCTAATAATATCTGTTGAATGGATGAATTATTGTGAGTTAGGAATAAATGGAGACGTTCAGAGGCCCATGATGCATTAGATTCCAAATCTTGTTTTCATAATCGCTATGTTATTAGAGGGTCCCAATACAGGATTTAGAATGGATTGATGGATCTATGGATAGATAGATGGATAGAATGGATGGAGAGAGAAAGAAGGAAAGAAAAGAGAAAAGAAGGTGGACAGTATCTGTTCTTCCTTCCTGTAAGAATTAGCATGAGAATTAAATTAATAAATTTACTTAAAAAAAAAAGAGAGAATGGCTAAATGCAAGGTAACTGATAGAAGTTTTATTAGCAATAACATAGTATGCTTCTCTGATGATTCTCCCATGCAGTCAGTTCATGCATCTTGTGTCTCTCAGAGTCAAACTATTATTTGACACACTGCCTTCAGGACCAGCCTGGGGTTATAATGTTCATGAAACACAGCTGGAACTTGGATGGATAATCACTTACTAGAACATTAAAAAAAAGAAAAAAAAATACCTGAATAATAACTAGAAAAAGTACATGTAATTATAGGACTGTAAGAAGTACAATCATACTTAATGTCATTAAATTGGCAAAGAGCTCCTAATATAATTTTTAAATTAAGATTTTTTCTTTTAATTTGTCTCAATATAAGACCTTTTGTGCTTATATTAAAATTATTCGTCATGAATGAGTCTGTACTACATTTTAAGTAACTGAAATATCATTATGAATTTCAAGTACCTATGGAATCCTGACTTCAACATATTTCAACTTTATGTCCTCGAGCAAGATCTTTTACCTCTTGAACTTCAACTTCTTGAAGGGCAAAATGGGACACACATCTAATCAGTGTTTATAAGGAGTAATAAGAAAATACACATAAAGCACCTAACGCAATTCCTGGCATAGATTAGGTACTCAGTAAATATGCTTCCTTTTCTTGTTCAAAGAAACACAGGTAACTTCTTTTAAACTCCATCCAATTCAATGATTAACATTTCTCCCTATGTACACTGTTTCAAGTTGAGACTTTATTAATAAAGATGAGATGGGGGCAAATATGACATTTATTCTATGTTATCCTTAAAACCTACATGATACTGACATCTTAGCTCCTGATTTACCCAAGTTATGTATATATATACATATATATGTATATATATATAACAAAATAAAACACCTTATTTATTATTTGATTTTCTCATATGTTGACTAAATTTCCTTTAAATAAAATTCTTATAGTGATAAATGACATATTTTAAAATTGTCTTTGCATTATTTATTTAAGCTGTGCTATATGCAATATATCTATATTACAATCACATATCAACATAAGAGCATAGCAATCATTGGGACATATCTGCACTGTATGAAATCAAGCACTATTTGAGCTTCAGATTAAAGCTTTTGAAGATTCTTTGTTTCTGGATCACAACAAACTGAACAAATTTTATAGAAACATTTTGGTTCATCTGTGGCTCATCCATTTAGTTACTTGTCAATGCCACACATCTATTTTATCCCAGGGCCTAAAATAAAATGTGGTTTGTGTGTGCGTGTGTTTGTGTGTAAAACAGACTTTGGAGCCAGACAGAACTGGATACAAATCTCAGTCAGGCTATTAACAAGCTAATTAGCAAGTTACTTGACTTAGTTTCCTTATCTCTAAAATGGAAGATTTTTTGTGAAAATTAAAATTAAGATAATTCTTGTAATGGGTTCAGCACAGTGTCTAGAGACCTGAGCAAATACTTAAAAATTTTAGCGCTCTCTTTTTAATAGCATTGTTATAATCGTCTCTAGGAGATTAGACATGTGTTACTAGTCCCTTCAAATTGACCTGTGAAACAAAAATGTGATTCTTAAGTTACTGAATTAGAGCCGGCTCTGTTACAACTAGCTGCAAGAAATCACAAGTCCACATCATACAATACTTGTAAGGAGCATACCATATCCCACTGTAGAAAGACCCAAGTGTTTCATTCTATTTTTCACAAGTTCAGCAAGCTCTTGTCTTTCTGACCTCCTGTAGAGGTTCAGGCGCTGCTGGGTTATTTTCTCAGCTGTTTTACCGGAGTGTTTGGGACCTTTTCTGCTCAGTCTTCGGGCCCACTGCATGCTCTTCCTCCTTAGCAGGGGATGGTCGGACTGGTCACTGGATGTTGAGTTGCGGTGGTTACTTCGGTGGTGACCTTGCTCTTTGGCGTCTTTGGTGTCTTCCCACTCTTCCACACTGATGGATATTTGAGACTTTAAAAGAAATGCATGTTGGTAATTAGATATTTTAGGAATCATGTAGCCTAGAGTTATATTCTTATTTTTTGCTAGTATCTTAATATAATTATATATCTCATGAGAGTTTTTACAGAAAGAGCAAAATCATAATCATTGATACTAATTTTCTGCTACTAAAAAATTAGAAAATATGCTTTTTGAACTTATATTTGAACCAGATAAAATATCCTTGCATCCTCCAATATCAGTTTCTTTATAAAAAGAATTTAATTTTTTATGTATCAGAGTTATCTTATCAAATGACTACTAGCATAGAGTTGTTTGAAACCACAAGCAAAAGAACTAGATATTTTATAACTTTATTCAAATAAAGTCAATGTAATGGACTTTTCTCAATTTGCTCCTAGTATTTCACATGAAATTTAAATAAGGATTATAAAAGTTGTTTTATTTTTGGAATTAATAATATTTTTTAAGGTTTTAAAATTATTGCTCTTTCTAAAGAAGGCATTGGCCTGAACTTTATAAAATGTGAATTTCTTTATTTGTTCATATGACCCAGAGGAAAACAAAAAGTACATTTTATTTAATTCATGCATTAATTATTCACCACATAAAATGTTTTCTGATGGAAATATTACAATATATTTCAGGAATTGTTCTCAGTGTTCTAAGTGAAAATGTGTTGTAAATATTAGTATTTCACAAATGTATTCTAGAATCACAAATAAAACTTAAATCAGGCTATTCTCCATAGGAGGGAAAAACAATGAACATATTCATAAAGTCTATTTTGATCTACTCTTTTACTACTAAATCTGATTTTAAAGTAAGAAGCTTTCCTTTGATTATAGGAAAGTTTCCTGTTTCAAAATTGTTGCTTTTCATACCAGGAAGTCATATGAACTGCAACACGGTTCAAAGCAGAAAGCCTTACTTTCTAAAGCATGCACATGCAAAGGGACAGCTTCCTGCATTTTATTCTGCATAAGAGCCATGTTTAGGAATCCTGTTGTGTTTCCTGTCTGTGAATGGAAGTTTGAGCTTCAGCTACAACATGCATGTGTCGCTGGCTTCCAAACTAATAGAATTTAAATTACCAAGTTAAGTAAGGTCAGCAGGCAGATCCAACAAGATCCTTTAAAAGTGAATATGAATTATGGAGGCTCAGTCAATGCCTTAGACACAATTCCGAGTGGCAAGCTATGCAATCGTCTCACACTTAAATTCAATAAAAAATGTAAATATTCACTCACATTTGTTCCAAAACAGCACTGTAGAAGAGTGATATCAAAACAATTTGTTTAACCTTCATAGCTTCATGATAAGAGACTATTTCTCTCTTTTTTAGATTGAATTATTTCTTTTTTTAAAAAATTAGAGTATAGTTCATTTACAATGTCATGTTATCAATAGTTTCAGGTGTACAGCACAGTGATTTAGTTATATACATATATAAATAATTCGATCTAAACAAGAGAGAAATAGTCTCTTATCATGAAGCTATGAAGGTTAACAAATTATATATATTATACATATAATTTTTCAGATTCTTTTCCCTTATAGGTTATTACAAGATATTGAATATAGTTCCCTGTGCTATACAGCAGGCCCTTGTTGGTTACGTATTTTATATACAGTAGTGTGTATATGTTAATCCCATTGGGATAAGAGAACATTTCAACCAAAATATAGAAACCTCATTTTAGCTATAGAAATTTAGGTTGGAAGTATTAAAAATTTTAATACCATGGTTTTGCAGTAATGGATACCTTTATATGTCTTAACTTACTCTAGTTTTACCTGGTTGATAATATACTGAAAATCCTCTTCTCTGAAAGTAAAATACATAAACCCTTGAGTAACATCTACCATCAGTAAAGAATATCAATCTTTGTTCAGTAATTTCAGTTTATGTGTACTTTGTGGGAAAAATGAAAACATGTTAGTTCATTCATATTTAGATACTTGGCTTGCAGAGATTCATGAATCACAATATTAAGTTTATTTGAAGTAATCTTTCTAGTCATAAGTCCCTGTAATAGTTTGATTCCTACAAATATGTGGAAATAGTAATCTTGCCAGACCAAATACTCAAGATATTATGCCCATATAATGTCACTGACAATTCAAGTCATGGAACCGTAAGTTTATAAATATTTCAAGGGAGAGATTGGAGATTCGCTTCTCTTCCAGGTAGAGGATACAATAATATTTGTCTTTGTGAATGCTTCCTCTTAGTTATGTGTACCAGGAAATATATCAAGTATATATTAGCTAAATAATACTGGATCCCCTATTCACCATTGTTTTGAATTCCCTAGGGAAATGATATCATGATTTATACAAAAAATCCATAGGACTCACAAGGCATTTTTATCATTATTTCAATAAAAGTAACATCTCTTTTTATATATCAGTTTAACTAAAGAAAAAGAGAATTAGAAGGATTTGGGGATCAATTTTAAGAAATCTAAACTGACAATACATAGATTGTTCTCTACATGTTTGGAATTTGTATGCCTTTCTCCCATCCTTCCAGTATGACATAATAAAAAGTACTTTGAATTTTTCTGCATTAAAATACACAAATTTGATTGATATTTTGGATATTTCCTAGCTCTGTGCCTACAATAAACTGTGTAACCACTATGTAACATGAGAATAATGATGCCCATTTTCTACCTCATAGAAATGTTGTGCAAATTCATATAACACATTAATATATAAAGAAAACATGTCACCTGTAACCTTCCACACATAATAATAATATTAATATATCCTAGTAAGAATGATGATCCATAATATCAGTTACAATGGTAATAAACTGAGTTATCCTATTGCTGGGTACTGAACGTGTGTACGCACACATGTGTGTGCCTCTGTGTTTTAAAAGAAGGTCAACTTATAAATATATTTTCCTGGTGCCATTTCATCACCTGGTTGTAACTCTATTGTGTTCCTAACATGACATCATGACCTACTGGAAATAGAGTAGTGCTAGGATACACGAACGTGCCTTCATCGTAGGACCTTTTCCTGAACGTAGAGTCAGGGTTATAGAGTGGTTAAAAGCAAGTATTCTGGCATCAGATAGAGCTGGGTTTAAATACAAGTTCTACCACTTGCCAGTTCTGTATTCTGGTTATGTGACTTAAAAGATTATCCCCAGTTCCCTATCTGAAAAATGATAATTATACTATTACTTTGCTCAGTGTTTTTCCAAGCAAATCTAAAAGATGACTCATGAAAAGTGCATAATATAGTGACTGTCTCAGCAAGTGATCAGCAAATACTAGTAAATATTATGGTTCATAATCTTATATGAAAATACCATAAAAGGGAGAGAAGAAAAATAAATAATTATGAGGAGCTATATAAAAGTGAAGTATAAGTATGAAAAAGGAATGACTCATATTTTGGTGCAGTTTCTCTACCAGTGACTATATTTCATAAGAAATCAAGGTGCTATAATCAAATTCTTGGGGGTGAAGTTTCCTCGGTTAAAGTTTTGTGAAATCTGAAAAACAAAATAGGTATTTAAGTCAAAGGGGAGATTTATTATTCTGTACTGCTTCTATGAATTATTTTTCACTATTTCTCTGAATAATGGGAGAACTCTGGCTTGACTTTTTTATACTTTTATTGTCAGAAGCCTAACATAATTATTAACTTGAAAAACCAAGGTTTAACACTAATGTTTGTGAGAATGAAAAAACATATTTGCGTATTGCCATGGTCTGATCTGAATGTTTGTGTCCCCTCAAAATTCATATGTTGAAATCCTAATTCCCAAGGGTATTTGTAGGTGGGGCCTTTGGGAAGTGATTAGGTCATGAGGGTGGAGCCCTCATCAATGGGATTAGTGCCCTTATAAAGGAGATCCCACACTGCTTCCTGGCCCCTTCTACCACGTGAGGATGCAAGGAGAAGTCTGTGACCAGAACAGGACCCTCACTGGACAGTGCTGCCACCCTGATCTTAGGCTTCTAGATTCCACAGCTGTGAGAGATAGATTTTGGTTGTTTATAAATTACCCAGCCTGTGGTGTTTTGTTACAGCAGCCTAAATGGACCAAGACACATATCGTACATGAAATGATTCTAGAAACATATTTATATAGTTCAATAAGGAAATGAAAAATTCATATGGCTAACAATTTTTATATACATTTAAAACTTCATCTTTTTTTAAGTTATATTATTTTCCAAATATTTATCAAACAGTATGGTTGAAAAAAGCTAAAAGTGTATCTTCATAATAGTAAGACTGGAAAACTTTATAAAGGAGAAAATGTTTCTTATGCTTAAAACAGCTTAATTACCTTAATTTTCAGAAAGGTAGAAAGTGTCAGATTGATAAAATATATGAGACATTCTTTCCCACACTTCACATGTGCACACACACACACACACACACAGTTGACTCTATTCAACTTCTCTCAGCTTTTTATTGAACAGTTATTCATGTCATAGGTTACTGAGCATCTGTGGAACAAAGTGGTATTTTAAAATAAATCAATTCACCCAGTAGTTTGAAAGTGTTTGTAATCTGGATTCGTGGCTCCCTTAAGAATAGTTTTACAGCCTTTATAATAGACTTAAACTGTGCTAGCTGATTTATGTATGAAGACATTCTGAACTGTTGCTAAAGAAAAATACAGAGGAAAATGAAATCACTGGAGATGTGTTAGTTGAACCTTATATGAAAGAATTCCTATAAAATGTTTTCCATTAAAATAGGTTAAATTATAATAATATTTGAAAGATCATGTAAATTTAAATCTACAAGCACCATGGCTAGAAACTCTGGGTCCACTGGAAATTTCTTTTTATCAGTAAAAATCTACAGAAAGGCGTTTCTCCATTTTCAATAAAGACTCAGTTTAATAAGTTCATTTAGTCTGTGGTCTAAGAAGAAATATAAAATAACTGGTTACATTGTATTTAGATGTATTTTCAGAATCACAGAGATAATTAACAACAAACAATATTATGGTCTAAAAAATGCTGTATTTGGAATCAAATGCTAAGTCGTATTTTTAATCACATCAGGTAAATGCTTCATGACTTTGAGCAAATCAACTGAGCTTCTTGAAAAATAGTGATAATAATACTTATCCTGGTTTTCATAGCAAAAATAAACAAAACTTACAAGAAAACAGTAGTAAAAATCTCACCAAAATTCTAAAACCAAATAATTTCTCAAGAACTCAGGCTCAAATAATAGATTTTCTAAAGCTAATAATCTGATAGAATAATGAACATTATTCCAATCTCTTGGCTTCATCCATATCTAAAAATAAGATAATTCATCTACATGTTCTCTTAGGCACCTTTCAATTTTATCTGTTATTCTATGAATATAAGGTTTACTAGTAGTAGGTAGAATCTCCATTAACTATTAACTCACCATTTCAATCCAATAACTTCAAAAGTCAATGTTTAATTTTATGTCCAAGAGAAAAAAATTTCAGATTCTCTAAAGATAATGTTGAATAATCTACAAATTTATGTTACTTATTTTCCACTATGGTCAGACCACATCTTTTCCTCCTCCTCCCCCTCCCCTCCCCCTCCTTCTTTTCTTTCTCTCTCTCTCATATGTTAACACCTATCTTTCTGTTATTATCTGTAAGAGAAAATCAAACCTAGTCAGTTACTTTTCTATTTATGAGTTAAATCTCATTTTTGATTATTTGTTTGTTCTAAGTGTACAATTAAGTTATATAGTCACACATCTTTGGTTTTCCGTGTGTGTGTGTGTTGTATGTGTGTTTAATTAAATCTCTGCTTTCTTTGCTGTCTGTGAAATTTGAAACTTGGCTAATTTATTATCTCGATATTATTTCTCACATTGGTCATTAATTTTTTTCCTTTGAGCCTTCAAAACTGTCATTCAGAAACAGCTAGTGTACAAGGGTTTCAATTATCTAATGCCTTTCCTAGTGCTTTAAGCTTTAAATCTTACTTTTCTCTTCTTTGTTTAGGATCTTGAATACTATTATCATGAACTTGCTAACTACATGGTGGATGTTTTCCCTTAAAATTTAACTAATTCATCTCGGTTCATAAGAACAAATTGAGAAATAATTTTGACCTGATTTTAGTTGGTTGTTTGTGTTCTTTTACTAGGAGTCTTGTAAAGTGTTTATAAATATGTAGGTGTTAGTTGGCATATATGTTACTCATTTTATTTTTTATCACATGCTTAGGAAGTTACACTCCAAAAGAACTACTTCAGTTTTAAATTTTTACAGACCAAAGTCTGAGGAGCATGTTTGGGAACGGATATTAAGGGTTTGGGGTAATGGTGGAAGAAACATAAAGTTAGATCGGGCAGGATTTATTGGGCTCACTAAGCATCTAACGTTACAGCCTGGGGAGTCAGAAAGGGTTCTTAAAGTTGTAACAATTGGTACAGGAAGCAGGGTATCTAGGCCACGACTGCCAGCTACGCAGTTTTATGTTGCATTTATTCAGTCCTCCCATGCTTCTGTTTGGACTTAACCAACCAAAGTTAGAAGTTTCAATAACTGGCATTAAAGGACAAGAGTATGGAATTGGGGCTCTTGTTAAAGTGGTCCTGTGTCATATGTCTCACACTTATCTGAGTGTTTCATATTGAATTGTGTGCCTAGATTCCAGTAAGGAGCACGACTGACATTAAGTTCAGAGAATTATCCTTATCCTGTGACCAGCGTTTGTGTGTCTAAAGCAGGCATCAATCCCCATTGCATAGAGCGTTCAGGGAAAATGCTGATACCCTGAGCATCCTACAGCTGGATTACGTGGTTGCTTGTGTGAAGGAAGAGTAGTTGCCATGCTGAGATCCACAATCCTGAATACAGCTCATTCGGACCCTACAAAACGCTTCTGCTGCTGCTGCCTATGCTTCTGGAACAATAGAGTTGCTGATCCCCATAGCAATAAGGAGAAGTACCCACAGGTCCCTGTGGCACAGCCAAGGGGTGAATTCAAAACTGAGTTAAGCCTCAGGTCCTTAAAATCCGACAAAGCAATGATAGAGGCCCATAACTCTGAAGATACTGACTTCAGACTCTCTGGAGCAGGAGACTTATACATATGAACAGGGTAGAAAAGAGCTCCCAGAGTGTCTACCAACCAAAGACAACAGCAGCAACAAAACTGGAGGAAATAAACAACTGCAACAGAAGTCCACAATTAGTCCAACTAGAAAATTCTTAATTTACCAAAAGAGTTTATTAAGACCAAGAAAAATACAATAAAAAGGGAGCTGATTGGCTTTGTGCCTCTACAACATAGGTTCCAAATTAACTTTAACATCTCCTGAGATGTACCGATTGGCAAACCTTTAGGGCCTTCTTTTCTCTTTGAGTTGGAGCTCAAATTATAGTTATGACTGAAGATCTCACTACTTTTAAACAAAGACCCTAAATATGGAGATTGCTCTAAAATTAAGGTAATCTCTATACTCTTAGCGGAGTTATCAAATATAAAATAGAGGGCAAAGAGGTATGCCTCATCTTAACCATTAGAGCTATCTATCGCCTTGCCTAAATTTCCCATGGTCATAACACCTATGGCCCCAAAACATCCCCTAGTAGACATGCACACTCTTCCAATGAGTAATAAATTGAAATTAAATGAAATAAAACCTTTGGTGCTTACAATCAGTTGGACAAAATGGGACCCTATGAACCTTCTGTCTGCCCAATATAGTTAATAAAATCTCCAAGGATTGTATAGAGCTTTCAAGGATTGAAGCCCATTATAAGAACTATTTAGAGAACAGATGATAATCACCACTGCTTCTCCGTTTAACAGCCAAACTGACCTGTTCTTAAACCTGTTCTTAAACCTGGAAAGAATGAATGGTGCCCCACAGTAGACGGTCCCAACCTTAGTGCCCTGCTCCCACATATTAAGGTGCTGTGTCCAATATTGTTGAAATTACTGAATCTATTCAGTTGGCAACTGGTAAATACTTTGCAGTCATAAATTTGACTAATATGATTTGTTCAGTGCCTGTTTTGACGGACTCAGCCAGTTTCCCTTCACCTTCGAAGGGACACAATACTCCACTTAACTATACATGGGGCACCTCAACAGCCCTGCAATCACACACAGGCTTCGCGGGCAAGAGTAACACTGCATCCAACTTTCTCTGGAATACAGGTATGTCATGACATTGATGACTTATCATTCAAGGAGATTCATTTGACACCCTCATTCAGGACACAGAAACATTCATAAAGGAGCTCACGAACAGGGATGGGCCACTGTCCCACACAAAGTACAAGGTCCCCTCAACTTAGGAATATTTCTAGACATTATTTGCTCAGTCAAGGGGTTCTCTATCTCTGACACTGTCGAGAAATAATTATTGATCTGTGAGTACCGACGATACTAAGACAAATCTAATACTTTTAGGCCTTTGGGTTCTGGAGACAACGTATTTCTCATTTACAATGTTTTTAAAGCTCATGTATGCTGCTACTCACAAACTGGCCTACACTGAATGAGGTCCATTACAAGAAAAGACTCTAAATTCTCTCCAAATTGCAATACAACAGACAATTGCATTAGTTTCACCTTTCCCTCCTCTGCCTCTACCCCCAGATTCCTTCACTGCAGAGGCCTCCTCTAGGACCTCCTGGAGACTCTGAACCACTCACAACAGCTATGTTGTCTACGGGCTTCCAGTGCAAGAAACTTTCCTCCTTGGTCTCATGCTCACACCATCAGAGCAGCAATTACAAGGCATGTATCCATAAACAGTTACATAAAATTAAGGGTAATATGATAATTAAGGGCCAACATTTATGACAGATGTGGTACAAAGAAAATTATATAAATTTGAGTAGATTTGAAAGGATGACTCCAGGTTGAGAAGGAGATCTGTGTCTGATTTCAAGAAACATACACTGAACACTTGTGCAAGGCACTGTCCAAGGCACGTGGGATACAATAATGAAAAGATAGATGTGGTTTAGTGATAATTCCCTAATTTCAAATCTTATACCTCAATATCCTCAGTTGGAGAGTATGAAGTAGAAGAGAAGTGAGAAATTAAGAATATGAGAGGAGGTAGAAAAACGGATTATCTTGGAGTCCAGGAAGATGTATTTCTCATGGAATGGAAGGGGTGATGAATATTGTCAAATAGTTCCTACTGTAGCTTTTCTTCCCTCTAACACAGGGGTCACCAACCCCCACGCCGTGGACCGGTACCGGTCTGAAGAACTGGGCCGCACAGCAGGAGGTGAGCGGCGGGTGCGCGTGAAGCTGCATCTGTATTTATAGCCGCTCCCCATCGCTCACATTACAGCCCAAACCATCTCCCCACCACGACCCGTCCGTGGAAAAATTGTCTTCCACGAAACCGGTCCCTGGTGCCAAAAAGGTTGGGGACCGCTGCTCTAACATACATGTCATAAATAATATCTATCATTACAGAGACATGAAGAAGAGGAAGAAAAGTTATAAAAGGTCATTACTTTATCTAGGACCATAGCATTGCCCTATGATGGAAGTTGTTTTTTTTTTTTTAAAAAAGGTTAGGCATCTTCCACTCATATATGTATGTTATAGAAATTATTGGTGATCTTGAGAAGTGAATTTTCTAAATAGCAATTTGAAATATTTAATAGTTAATATGTCTAACATAGTCATTGCTTTTTTGAGTTGTGGTGTTCAGAAATACATTTTAAGTGTTCAGTGAAATTGCCTTAATGATGTCATGTTTCTATATCATATAGCTCTATCAATGCGGAAGCACTACTTTCTTTCATTGTTTTTCTTATGAACTCAGGTGACCTCCTTTCACTGTGCAACAGTGGAATGTTTGTATCTTTTCTGAAGCTATAACATTTATTTTCTCCTAAAAATAATGTATTTTTAAGGTGAAGTAATAATATTATCAGCATCAAAATTATCATTACTGTACATTTTGTAACTACGTTTTTTGTAGGTCTCAAGGCATCTCTTCACTCTTCTAATGGTTATTTAATATTGACTGTTGTATTTCATGTTGATATGTGTCTGGTAGGTTAGAATCAAAGTCTGGCTCAAATCTAGACTAATTTCATCCTCATTAACTTTTAGTTCATTAAGAAAACTAAAAAGCAGTTTTCTTTAACCAAATGATTCATTTTGTATCTAGAAATAACCAAATGCGTCAACATATTTTCTTTCTACATAAAACGTCCTTTTGGGGTACATATGTTTTGGTTCTTACGTATTGTACGTACTTATATATGTGTGTGTAGAGAATTTTCTTATACACCTGAATAGCTTTCAACTCCAAATTTGACTTATAAACAAA
Organism: Eubalaena glacialis; assembly: GCF_028564815.1. Classification (NCBI taxonomy): domain Eukaryota; kingdom Metazoa; phylum Chordata; class Mammalia; order Artiodactyla; family Balaenidae; genus Eubalaena; species Eubalaena glacialis. The sequence goes on along the minus strand of NC_083718.1, from coordinate 6,255,275 downwards.
AAATCAATAAATGGAAGAGTACTTATTAAGCACACAGGTTCAACACAGCAAGAAAGGCATTCAGATAGTTTACATGATCAGAATCATAGTTTCATTGCCAGCTCTGTCATCTTCACAGTACAATTCTCACTCATCATTTTCTAGAAGTTTCTAGAATTATGGGAATACATAGCCTAAAGCAATGGTTTCAACCACATGTATATGTGTGTGTAGACCCTACATACTGTAGGGTAGGTGAAGGGGGCTATCATTCTATCACCGCCAGAATCTTACAGTACAGAAGAAAACACCTAAGCATATAAAGTTATAAAAAACTATTATAGTGATTTCAATATGAGTATAGCATCAATTCCGCCATACCCAAACATTTTACACACACACACACACACACACAGTCCTCTTCTCTTTTTCAGCATTTGAGAACCACCCTAAAGCATATAACAGTTATGAATAAATGAGACTGTGGAAAGAAAATTTCTATGATATATGTAATGTCTTAACTAAGGAAGAGATTCGATGGTATAAGACTTGGTAGATATGAATATTTATATTCTTATGTAAAGAATCTATATAAAATGGTATTATTGATCCAAGTATACTGTTGCTGAGCGATCATCACTCCCTTATTAAGACCTAGATGGCTTAGATCAACCTTATAACTTTCAATTCAGTTCTGATTTTGTAGACTCCAGCACCCATGCAACAAGAAGTTGTGACTGAAGGCTTACTTTACTTCCTGTGGCAGGGTAAAGCGAAAGAATGATGTCGTGCAGTTTAAGATATTAAGTGAACAGAAAGCCATGACTATGTAGTTAAAATAAAACAAATAGATTGGATGCATTTAAATAGCTTCTTGCTAATAAGTGTGCCAGTGAGACTCTTTTTTCTCTTTCCCCCTCCCCCAAGCCACACAGCATGCAGGATCTTAGTTCCCCAACCGGGGATGGAACCCACACCACCCCCTGCAGTGGAAGCTCGGAGTCTTAACCTCTGGACCGCCAGAGAAGTCCCGTGTCAGTGAGAGTCTTAAGTTAAGGTACGTAAATAATGCAAGTAAGAAATGCTTTCCTGGCGTTGAAAATAAGATAAGAATTAGTAGAGCTAGGAAATATTATAAAAAAGAATAATAAAATGGACTAAAAATATTCGAGTCAAATTTTTATAAGAGAAAAGTGAAAGAAAATTACAGGTGAGCTGAGACCCATGGTGTGTGTGCCTGTGTGTGAGTGTATGAATTAGAATGCCCTTGAGGTTAGTGAATATATCTATTTTTGATAATATTACAAGGTATTTATCCAAATCACAGGAATACTTACTATTATTTCATTTATAAATTTAAGTGTATTGACACAGACATTTTCTGAAGCAGTGTTATCCACTCAAAAATGAAGAACCAGTGAAAAATGATGAGATAAGATCTATGTTACTCTATGTACCCTGGCACGGAATTGTTTGCCATTAACTATGAACTATTCACTTAACACATTTCTGCCTTTTTTCTAACTGATGAAGTGATAATAATAAATCTCCCTACAACCTCCACTCTGCTATGTGTTGAGAACAGCCCAAGTTCACACACAGCTAGTAAAAGCAGGAGCCAACTTTTAAACATAGATTATCTTGTTCCAAGTCTAGTGCTTTTATGGTCAGACAAAATAAATGAATAAATGAATCTTCCCAGGAACAGGGACAGAGGAGAATAAAGAATGGCTAGAATATAGGAACTTAAAATTCGGCAACAAGCAATTGACTTGGTATGACAGGCATCAAACATCCACGATGAGGCATCGTTAATCTGTGTGTATTAAGCAAGACACTGAAGGGAAGAGAATTTGGATATTGTGAATCCACCCAGAAGTAATTAAATCCAAGAATAGGCATGAAATGTTCATGTCCACTTTCTGAGAAATCTTTCTGGCATGTTTACTGACTCATTCCAAGCACCTAGATGAGAACATCTGGACCTTGGTGGTGCTCAGTAAATATCTGTAATTCTGGAAGATTATAAGACAGGAAGTATCTGGCAGATAATGAGTTTGTTCTTCATGTTTAGGAATTAGAACAGGGAGGGCAGAGAACAAAAATTTGCCATCCCTCAACCTCAAAGTAATCACTGAAACCACAAGATACATTGAGTGCTACAAAGCCATGTGTTGAAAAGAGGAAAGACTATACATACAGCTTTGGTAAATCCCCAGTTTTGGTTCAAGTGGCAATTCCCATGTTGATTCCCAAACAAAGCACTTTGGGATCTCAAAGCAGATGGTGGAAAAGAGAGAGGTGGCCAGAAATTGGTAGAAGCTCCTACAGCGAAAACTAGTGATTAAAAAAACAGGCTCTGATGTCAGAAAGTGATAAAGTTCAAATCCAGGTCTGCTACTTCCTAAGTTTTTATTTTATCAAGTTAATGTGTCTAAGTCTCTGCTCATTTACAAATGGGAATAATATCATCTTCCATATTAACTTGCTGGGCAGATTAAATAAAACAAGAAAGCGCTTAGCATTGTTCAGGGATCAAGATTAATGCTCTGGGAGAGATGACCTGCAGTGAAGTTTAGCCCACCCTTAGGTAGATAATGGAGTACTTTCTGGAATCTAAAGATGAAGCCCCATCCTAGGGTAGGAGGTGAAGGTGATCGCTGCCTCTCCTTGGGGTCCTGCGTTCTAGAGCCAATCCTGAGACAGGAGATTAGACAAACCTTCAGATGGAAGATCACAGTAGCAGCATCTAAAATGAGCTGTTATAGGCAGAAACTGAACAGCAAAAAAGGGGAAAAAGAAATAAACCAGCGAAAACAGGGAAAATAGGAGTAATTCATGATATGAAAACTAAGGATAAGAGAATTTTAAGATGTAAGAGATAATGAACCCTGTTAAAGTTTCTACAGTGCTTAAACAAATTACAACTAATTTAAAATGCCAATGATTTTGGCTAAAAGAGATTTTTAATAATTGAAGAACAGTATTGATAAAGTAGTGGGGGAAAAACTGGGAGATAAGTAATAGAATGGACAGCATACATGAAGTCTTCTGAGAGTTTAACAGCAAGAGTAAAATAAGAAAAAACAGAAAAAAAGGAGAAAAATTTCTTGAGATTTGGGGAAACCTGAACATATTTGAAGGGAGAGAGAAAAAAACAAAACAAAACAAAACTAGAGGTGGAAAGGATGGAAATTGTACAAGAAAAAACTGGAATTACAAGGATAAGCATATTTTAATATCTAAAGTACAATTAGAGCTTTTTCTTCATAAAAAGGATTGTGAGAAGGATACTTATATTGGAAGACTCAAACTTCCTAGCAAATTAAAGGGAAGACAGTTTATTTATATAGGGAATTGACTGGAGGATTTTGAGACCTAGAATGGTAACTATGAGAAAGAAAGCAATCAGAGGAAAAAAGTTATGAGTCAACTTGTAATTGGCAACGAAAAGTCAGAAATGAGCCAAACCTTTGATTTTCTGCATCTGAAATGGTAAGTTAGAAAAAAGAGGAGACAGTGAAGGTTGACATCTGAATAAAAAGTGAAGAACAACACTTTGAATCAACATGGAAAACTACAATAGAGCTAAAACCTACATTTAAAAAATTAACTCTACTTTCAAACATGAAGCTATAAAGTTTTTTAACCAATGAAAACTTTGTTCTTACTGGGACATAGTGTGACCAGTAACTAGTGTTTCTACCACTGTGGACCAGGTCTGGACTCACGCCCTAGAAAGCCTTTAGGAGAGGCAAAGTGAAGCAACTTGGCTTGTGACATGTTCCTAAAATACTTCCTGAAATAATGTCTGCCAGTTCATTATAAATAAAATTAAATTTTATTTGTGAATCAGGTCAGGTCAAATGCTGGTACAAATTTAAAATTTTAGAAATATATGTTTGATCTCATTTGAGCTCAAAGAATTACAAAACATATTCTAATAAAGCAACCGTAAGAACCCTAAGACGAGCTCCCCAAACCTTGCATGTGCCAGAGCTGTGTTCTGCATTGAACTAGAACTTTAATTTGCACCACCTGTGGTGGTAGCTGGAAGCCCTGAGCAGCTTCATGCTAAACAAACGTTACTATTTTCTATGTACCATCATGTGAAAAAGGTCAGAAAGCAACTAAAACATTATTCTTACAGCCCAAAGTGAAGCCTCCTTAGTAAATATTTAGTAAATTCCAAAAGAATACATATATGGGAAAACAAAATTAGAATAGTTAAAAATATAATAAAGCTAGAGCTTATGAAACCTTAAATAATTTAGGATGTTCAAAATAATTTAATAAACAGAATTTGCATTTATTACATGGATTCAAATCTATGATGTAGAGAAAACAACAGTCACTCTGTCAAAATGTTGGGTATTATGATAATATAGAACTTCTCTCCAAAATTCAACAAGCTCAAAAACAGACTCGTACCTTTGGTTGGTAATTTTGGCACACAACTTTTACACTTGTGACTGTGTTCTCCCAGTGGGCTGAATGGTACCACTGCTTTGACATTCAAAATGCAATTTTTAAAGTTGAAAATGTTTATATTTGTAATAGTTTCTTTAATTCTATTTAATGCTTGGGAGTTTGTGTTAAGTACTAAGGCCATAATGACAATTATTTATCGTGATTTACATGAAGAAAATGGAAAATAAAATTAAAAATGCAAATCACATGAAGATAACATCAAGGTTTCAGGAATATAAGAAGTGTATGTAAACATACATAATGTATTATTAAGAATTTTTTTATTGTAGTAAATCAATGATTATCACAGGTTAATAATATCAAACATTAAAGTGATGGCTTCTTCATGACAATCAAGTAAAGCTATTAAAGAATAAATTCAGCATTAAAAAGTGTCCCAGAGGAATCCATCACAGGTCCTGTTGTTCCCATAACCATTTCTAGGGGGTCCAGCCTACATAAGAAGCAAACTAAAGGTATGTTTTATATCAAGACCCCCATTCCCTTTCAGTACCAGCTGATTGCATTGAAGGTGGCAGCTCCCTTGAGGACAATCTACAGCCAGTAAGTGACTAGCTGGTAATGACACCACACAGTAAAATATGTGATTGGATTAACACATACACATAATTTGAAGACAAACAGGTAAAATTTGGAATCATATTAGGGAAATATAAATACACTAACTTGAAAATAGAGTATTTAAAAGCATTTCAGCTTACTTGTTTTCTTTTAAAATCTGAAATATTGAATTCAATCTTTAATATTCTTTTCATTTAATAACTGAATTAATATATTAGACAATTTGAGGAAAGGGAGACAAACAAAATACTTACTTGTGATGCTATTTCTCGACACTGACACAAAGCGAGGGAAAAAGAAACACACAAAATACAGTTTAAACAATGACTAAACAATACATACACAAACCAATCAGCAACAGGACAGTATATGACAGATACCACAGAACACATCATCTAATTATGTGTTTGATTATTTATCATAGCACTTTTGAATAAAATTAGGTAAAGAATAAGCTAATATTTAAAAAATTTGCTGGAAACTTGTTCTTGTTAGATTTTTTTTTCTAAAATCGTCTTTTTAAGATTTGATAGAAAGTTAATGTGGTGCTAATAGAAAATAAAACAATTGATAAGAGCTTATGAAAGTGCTATATTCATGAGAGGATACTGACATAATCATTGATATTCAATAATCACTATTGGTATTAATAGCTGTACTATTTAAAAAATTTTAGACCTTATAATAAGATTGTTTTTTCACCTCTATGTATACATTTAAGTAACTTTATAGAAATAGTCTTAGTTTTCACATAGGCTACAGAGGCTAAAAATTGATCTGCCCAGTCAACATATAAACCCTAAATATTTAGGGGTTATAAAAATCATGCTATCTTGTTCTTCAGTTCTGAGGAATAATATCTTCATTCCTCAAAAGGTAGAAGTGAAATTTTCAATTATATTCTTTGGTGTAATATAACTCAAGTCTAACCCATTATCTAGCATTCTCACTATTGTTACAAATATAAAAAATGCATAATAAATATATGAATATAGGCTCCTTGAAATTATTTGTCTGCAGATTCTTAACACTTGGCCCAATGAGTGAGTGAATAAATGCAGAGAACGGGCAGCCTGAGTTTCAAAACTATTTTATCTAAATCCTTACTAAAATCATTGTATTAATGTGATTTTATAAAATAAAAACTTTAATTTTAATAATACATTTAAAATATTACTTTCCAATTTAAGGGAACCCTCCCTTACTGTTGGTGGGAATGTAAATTGATACAGCCACTATGGAGAACAGTATGGAGGTTCCTTAAAAACTAAAAATAGAGCTACCATATGACCCAGCAATCCCACTCTTGGGCATACATCTGGAGAAAACCATAATTCGAAGATACGTGCATCCAATTTAATTGTAAAAAGTTAATGGTTGGTAGATGGTTAACTATTACCTATGCACATTTTTTAAAAATATAGGATTTATTGACGATGAAGGTGAACAACAGAGTAACATATTCCACAAATTTATTGGTTATACTGTAAAGATGTTGGTATTTTAATGTGCTTTAAAATGATCTCTTTCTAATTTCTAGTAAAATTTTCACTGGTCATAGTTCATTTCAAGAAAATGTGATTTTCAGTACACTGGAAAACTGAAGGCAAATACAGTTTCACATTTTCTTACCAAAAAATGAGAATAAATATTTTTATTCATTCAGAAGTTTTCAGATTTTGGAAAGTATCATATACTGAATAGTAGGTAATACCTTCGGAGGGTCTTGGGTAGCATTTTATAATAAAAACACTTCTGTAATGAAAAACATGAATATTCATTTTAAGGGGAATAAGTAAGTATTATGAAAAATCTCAGAACAGTTAAAAGTGAGGTTTTGCCACCAAATCAGTTTAGTAAGCTTTTTGAATTTGAGAATTATGGAGAAAATATTGTGGACAGAAATACTGTTCTCCTTTGTCCCCAAGAGACGCAGGAGTCCTTGTTGATCCTCTATTTATTTTTTGAACCAGGAGAGTGTGGTATTTGTAAAAATTCCCTGAAATAGACATGTAGAGAGTGGTCTATTCCGGCTTGGTGTTGTACAATTAGGTGAAAAGGGGCTGATCCAGCTGTACCCTACTCTCCACGGACTGATTTTCCAGTCCCTGTACACACTCCCACTGTATGTTTGTCTTTGTATGAATCCTCCTTGCACCCATTTATAGCCCACAAGGAAAAAACTGAGTAAGTGTGCCAGGGCTTTTATAAATTTCATGATTTTAACTATGTGTATTTTTTAATCATCACGTGTCTTTGCAAAGACATCTGCAAAAGGATTTGGTGCTTCCCCTCCTCCCACAGCCAAAGCAGTGACATAATTTAACTTTTTTCTCTGTACACCAAATATGGGAAGATACTGAAGTCAGATTAGGAAATGATGTGGCACGAAAACCTGCATCTGCCTTTAAAATGTATTTTTTTCAACTCCATGAAAAAACAAGGAAGCAAGACCTAGATTTTTTATATTAGTTTATCCCTCCTACATTCTTATATGAAATGTTGGCATTAAATTTAAAATATTTAATATATTTTGAATAGAATTGAATAGAATAGAATTGAATATTTAAAAGCATAAACTGAAGAAACGATCAATGAGTGAGTCTGAAAATGAAATTTTACAGCTAGAAATTTAGCAGTTGTTTTTATTAGTTATACATACATAGTTTAAATAGTCAGAAAATGTTATGGTTTGTTTTGAAAAATAGCAGCTCCCACCATGATCTCTTTTATTTTCCTCTCGTAGGACCCAGCTACTTTTACCTCTTTTAGCTAGACATGTAGGTCCTTATCTTTGTGTCGCTATATAACATGCTTGACTGTCATTTCTTAATTTTTTTGTCAGTTTCTACTTTTATCTATTGACTTCTCACTCTGGAAGAAGAGAGAGTAACTATCTTTTCCACCCACCATTGCCATATCCCAGCATTTCAAAATGGCTGAAGTGTAATTTTGGTTAGATCAAAATTCAGGGCATATTATGACTACAATTTACAGGTGAAATACATGGGGAATGTGGTTACTATTCATTGCCTGCATAATTTTTTGATGTTGGTGGTGGTGATATTGTTGTATTCCTAGAGTTAATTAATTAATTTTATTAATTGCTTCATTAGATTTGTATTTGGTAATCCATCCTGAACTCTTTGGCAATTGTCTAATCTTTCTTTAAGACAGTGAGATGCATCATGTATCCTACGGCTTTCATTTTCCAAAAGAAAAATTTTCTGAAGCTTTCTGACCTGCTCCAGGTTGCACTTCTTGCCTGGTGGTCCTTTCATCACCTTCCTGACTTTTGCCTTGGCCTCATACTTGTTGCCAGGTTTCCATAAAATGTCTGGTTTCTTTGCATACATGATTACTTCCTCAGTTTACTCATTCATTTTGGTGGAAGTAATTTCCTTAGAAAGCAGGCATGGGAGCATATGTTTGGAGAAAATGTTGAAATATGATTAATCCTACCCTAACACAAGTTTGGTAGTTTTGTCTGAATATGGAATTCTAGTTTAGAAATAATATTCCCTCAAAATCTCGAGGGCACTGTTCCATTGTCTTTTGGCTTGTAGTGTTGCTGGTTGAGAAATCCAAAGAAATACTTTGAATGTGACCTACCCTTTGGTTTTCTCTCCCATCTCTTTTAAGATCTTCTCTTTTCCTTCAGTGTTCTGAAATTTTATGACGCTGTGCTTTAGTGTGAGCCTATTTTATTCACTGTGGTGGGCCTCTGGTGACCCTTCCCATTTGGCACATGTTCTGTTCTAGGATTATTATTAAGTTATTAAACTGATATTTCTTCAATTTGCTTCATTTCCTCTTTAGGGAAGTCTTAAAATTCAGATCTTAGACTCTTAGACCTCCTGGACTAGTTCTCTAATTTTATCTTATCTTTACTATTTTCCATGTCTGAATTTTTGCTCTAGTTTCTTGGTGGTTTTCTCAGTTTTATGGTACAAACTTTTTCACTTCTGCTCATGTACTACCAATCCCCAAGAGTTCCTTTTTATTCTGAATGTTCCTTTAAAATACAGCTTCCTATTCATCTTTTATCCTTACAATATCTTATCTTTCTAATAATATTAATTATAGCTTTTCAATATAGAACTTCCCTAATCCATATTTGACATATCCTATGATTCACCCACTTCAAGTGTAAAATTCAAGGATATTTTAGTAAATTTCCCAAGTTGTACAACCAACACCATAAAAAAATTTTAGAATATTTCCATCACCCCAGTAAGTCCCATCATGTTCATTAACTGTTACTCTCCATTCCCTCCACCTCCCCCTGTCTTAGGCAATCACTAACCTACTTTCTGTCTGCATACATTCACCTTTTTTGACATTTCACATACTTGGAGTCATACAATATGTGGTCTCTTGAGTCTGTATTCTCCCACTTGACATAATGTTTTTGAGGTTTATCCAAGTCACAGCACATATAAGTATTTTGTTTCTTTTTATTGCTAAATTGTACTCCATTGTATGGCTATATCACATTTTGACTATCTGTTCACTAGCTGAAGGACATTTAGGTTGTTTCTAATTTTTGGCTATTATGAATAATGCTGCCGAGAACATTCATGTGCAAGTCTTTGTATGGATATATTTTCATTTCTCTTGGGTAAACAGTTAGGAGTAGAAGTCTTTATTATATTTTATGTTTTATATTTTCTTTTCCCTCAGTGATCTGTCTTTCCTACAAGTTCAGTTTTTTCTTTCTGTTTGTTTACTTTGGTATCTCTATTTCATTCTATTCTCTGAAATAGGGAATTTTGGGTTGTCTTCTTATATAAAGAGTATAGGGCTAATAAATTGATTGACAGCTCTGGGTGGGGTGTTTTTAGTGTGAGTTTCATGGTCCCCTGACTAGATTGTTGACCTGGAGGCTCTCCCGTGTCTGTATCATTAGGCCGTTCACGTGGCTTGGTCAGATTCCCTGGGGAAGACTCTTCAATCTGCTGTTGAAGGGTAAAGGACACAGATTGTACCTTTGCACTTAGCTCTGTGAACTCACTGCGGTTCTAATGCCTGCAAACGTGCCCTGTCTCCCAGTCCACAGCCCATCTGTGTACCCTCTTCACAGAGGCACCTTTCAAACCGCCCCTGCGGGGTGAGGGACAGCAACACAGCCCTGCGAGCTGTTAGGGAGAACGAGGACCTGTGAACCATCTAAGAGAGAAGATGTCAGATGTTTCAATTCTAATTATTGAATGAAGTTTCTACCTCCTGAAATCTGGTGTGCTTTTTTTTTTTTTCTTAATTTTTTTCTTTTTATTTATTTATTTTTGGCTGCGTTGGGTCTTCGCCACTGCACGCAGGCTTTCTCTAGTTGCGGCGAGCGAGGGCTACTCTTCGCTGCAGTGCGCGGGCTTCTCATTGCGGTGGCTTCTCGTGTTGCAGAGCACGGGCTCTAGGCACGCGGGCTTCAGCGGTTGTAGCACGCGGGCTTCAGTGGTTGTGGCACGCGGGCTTCAGTAGTTGTGACACACGGGCTTAGTTGCTCCGCGGCATGTGGGAACTTCCCGGACCAGGGCTTGAACCCGTGTCTCCTGCATTGGCAGGTGGACTCTCAACCACTGCGCCACCAGGGAAGCCCTGGTGTCCTTCTTTAATTAAAGTAAGAGAAAGATTGGCATTTTGGACAACGATAAATTATTTGAATTCTAACACTTGAGTATTCTCGAACCATTTGAAATTTGAGAGAGATGGTGGAATGTATGAGCCACTCTTTCATTTCATTAGATCCACTAAGCTCTTATTCTGTGTTTTTATATAATCAGGAGAAAGAGAATGTTTTCCTCTTTGTACAAAACCCAATGTCTTTACTGAGTTAATACTGAATTCATGTTCCCCTCTTTAAAAAAAAAAAAACATAGAACATCGACTTAAGGGATATTCACCTTATTGGTACTTTTGCATCTTGCAAAACTATAATTAAAGATAGATAATGTTCATCATGTTATTTATCTCTTAAATATCTCTAAATATTCAATGTCTTAAATAAGGAAGCACATAATATACTCATTCTTTTAACAGTGATCAGGAAAAACAAATCTTTCTCTAGATGAACTTACATCCTTTTGTGTATCAAACGACAATTATTATAAAACTCAACAGTTCTATTTTTGCCTTATTTGCCAGGAAAATAAACGTAGAACTCCTTTTCAACTGTAGCAGTCACTTCATTTTAGATGTAAAGTAGCATTAATTTCTCTGCCCCTATTAATATATTTTGCTGTAAAAGTGCTTGAAGGTCCTATTTTTATCTTTAATTATTTAAATTGCCTTTTTTTTCTATAATAGGCAGAATATAAAATCTAAACAAAAATATGTGTTCCAGAAGATGAACTGAATTCAGCATAGGAAGACAACAGGTATTATCCTCATTTAACCCAGTATCCTTTTATTTTTCCAAGGATGTGTGCTTTTAATATAAGCTAAAGGGTTGGGGGTTTATAAACATTTTGCTGGGTTGTGATAGGAAGAACTGACCAAAATGTAATGTTAAATACTCCTTGATGACAGTACAAATACTCAATTACTCCTTCCCTATCTGTACTGTAAACAGCATACAACAACATCCCTTAATAATACAAAATGACTGAACATGGATATGAACTTGACCAAGGGCAGAATTTACCATGTTCAAATTCACAAAGTCCATATTATAAGATAAAAACAGGATAGTATGCTGCTGTGTGAAAATCTTCTTTGCTCTTATCAAGTTCAAATAAGAAATGGTTAATTGCTTAGGTGTGAAAGCACTTTTTTTCTCTTAACCTTTCATCAAATAATAATTTTTTGGATGCAGTGTACTTTAAATTTTAGGCATATCTGGCTAAGGTGTCTTACACATTTAACTTTCTGGTATGTTTCTCCCATCAATCATTCCTGATTTTCTCTGATTTTGTCTTGCTCTTTGTGGTGTGAACCACGGGGACCACAGCCAATGACAAACTCAGATTCAGTAGCAGAGTTGGCAATAAAGCTTCTTTTAGCACCTCTGAAGCTGCAGTGAAACCACTAAAGAGCATCTCAGAAAAACTGAACTATCTTCTTCTGGCCTCAATATCACTTACTTAAATGTCAAACTATAAATTATATCAAGAAAATAAAAATCTACTCCATTACCCTTATGCTTCTTATAAAGCTCTTCTTTTCCACACATGGATTCACTGATTTTAATCACAAGCTGGTGTAATGATTACATGACTATTAAAATGCATGTAATTAATCTGAGCCTCATAGTTGAGGTTCTATTTTGCATAAGACCAAAGAAAGAAATGGTTAACCAAAATCTTGAATAACTTTGAGGTATCTGAAGAAGAAAAAATATTTCAAGAATATAAACCGTAAGTTGGAACCACATAGTGTGACCAAATTAAAATGTGAATATGTTTTTGGTCATATGCAGGCATCAGAAATTCTGTTCCATTTTAATAGGCTCTAGTTTGCTTTTATAATTACTGAGCTTTCCTCTGGGAGGGTCTGGCACTGATCCTAGAGTTTTTTCTTAGCTTCAAAGTAGTCCTCAACCTAGAGTTTGAAAAATGTGAGTTTTATGCTTCCTAACTTATCTTTGTTTTCCCTCTTTCCAAATGCTAATATGTGGAGTTGAAGATTATATTAGAAAACTAGTTTGCTTGCCCTGAGAACTTTTCTTATGTATCCAAAGGTTACTTAGAATTAACTTACTTCCTGAAAACCTACAAAAGACATTCAGAGCCCAAAGTTCACAAACTCTAAAACAGTCCTTTAGCCAACAGTATTTTATGAAATTCCTGACATAATTTACATAATTTAATGACATATTTCAGAAATAAGTTTCTAGGCTTAAGAATAGCAGTATTCAATAAGATTAAACATTAAGACAGGAATATTTTGATATTTCCAAACCTCAGATGTAGTAAGTTTTTGAGATTCAGTCCTGTAGATTCCAATGGGAACATCTCCGGTAGAAGAACATAACTTCTGATACAGTCTGGCATAAGTCCTGATCCATAAGTCATCCTCGGTGATTTTCATCTACAATCATATGAATTATTTACATATCAAATTTTTAAGAAATAACCCAATGGTAATTTTTCACTCTTTAAAGGTAGATTTTATTGATATTTTGAAATCTCAAAGTGACATTTCATAAGTGCTTATACATGTATTGAAGTTTTTTATTACATTCCATCTCAGCCTTATCCCCGGGGTTCACCCAAACTTAAGAAACCAACTGCTCCATTTGTGGCAGCATGGCATTGTATTAGTCCCATGTACGTGGGCAATATCACTGGTAATTGATTGGGAATTGTTGGAAAACCTGTAAAGACTTGTTTGAATGTTGCAATAACCTCAGTGGACAGGGTCTGCTGATGTTACAAATCTTGAAGTGCAAAGGACACTCCAGCACAAAAACGAATTGTCCATCCAAGGTTCTACTAGTACCCATACTGAGGAAGATGTGTAATAGTATGAAGCACAGGACTCACAGACAGGAGGCATAAGTGCTGGTCTCTCTTTGCTAATCATGAATTTGAATTTGTTAGCAAGACACTTCATTAAATACACTTAGGCATAGTACACTTATTTATAAAACAGAGAGGCTAAATGTCATGATCGCTGTTTTCCTTGGCAGTGTAGCATCCTATGTCAGAAACTGTCAGTCTCAAATACCTGCTAGAATTTTGTACAGAACGGCTACCTTCAGGATTGTTTTTGTTCTGAATTTTGTACAGAATGGCTATCTTCGGTATTATTAATTTAAATAATGTTTTCCCTAAACATTGTTTAAGGAATTAAATAAAACTAGGATGCTATTCTTTGAGCACATATTAGAAAAAAATTAATAAATGACATAGAAGAGTTAGCCAAAGAACATTATAGATGGCTTTCAGAATTTCCTGTCAGAATTATCTACACCAGAGATTAGTAACTTACAGAGCAAAGAAACCCCGATCCTGGTGTAGTGTCCAATCCCAACAGAAGTCTGGTGATAGAAATCATGTAGTCCTTCACAAATGACTGCAATATAAACAAAATATGTATTTATTGTGTGTAGGAAATACATAGAATAGCTTAGAGCATGAACATCTTATCACATCTTAAAGGTTATTTCTTGTAACACATCATTAAGCCCCCATAAAAAAGGAAATAAAAATCTATCTTGCCAGTGTCCTCAATACACATGTACAGTTAAGCTGTCCTTAAAGAAATATGGGAAATGATTATTTTCTAAAATATCCGGATATGCTTAAATTTTATGGATGTTATTGGACGTGATGAAAACAGTTTTAGATTTTTAATAACAAAAAACTATAAGCCGAAATATAATAGAGAATGTTTTAAAAAATCTAAAATGACTAAAATTTACAATGAAATATTTCAACCAATATTTGGTTTTTTGTTAGGATTAAACTTTATGCTAGTAGAATACATTTCTATATAATATTTAAGTAAATCTAAATATTAGTGAATTAATAGGTTAGTATTAAATATCATCATGAGACTATTTTATTTGCTAACATATGATATATTTTGACATGTTATTAGAACACTACTCAATAGTTAGAATATTAACTGAAAAATGCTTCTAGTTTCTTCAGTTTATTTTTTGGTCTGAGTGAAAAGAAAGACTTTCAACCCATACAAGCAAATTTCACCATGACATGTAACAATTACTTCATAAATCGTATGAAATTACTGCCTTGAGTTTGATCGTCAGGTGTTAACAAGTGAAACATTTAAATAATCATCTATGTATTTTGCATCCTTGTTGCTGCAAATGGCATTATTTTGTGCTTTTTTATGGCTGAGTAGTATTCCATTGTATATATGCACCACATCTTCTTTATCCATTCATATAGAGATTATCATACTAAGTGAAGTAAGTCAGAAAGAGAAAGGCAGATACCATATGATATCACTTATATGTGGAATCTAAAATATGGCACAAATGAACATATCTACAAAACAGAAACAGACTCCTAGACATAGAGAACAGACTTGTGGTTGCCAAGGGGGAGGGATGCGCTAGTAGATGCAAACTATTACATTTAAAATGGATAAACAACAAGGTCCTACTGTATAGCACAGGGAACTATATCCAATCTCCTGGGATAAACCATAATGGAAAAGAATATTAGAAAAAAGAATGTATATATGTTTATAACTGAGTCACTTTGTAATACAGCAGACATTAGCCCAACATTGTAAATCAACTATACTTCAATAAAAAAATAATAACAATAAATCATCTAGTTATTTTGTATAGCAAAGACTTTAAAAGTTATAACACCTTTTAAATAAATCCTCTAGACTACTTTGTTGATTGCTAATTTCTTTTACCAAGAGCTAGTTTCAAAAAACTAAACCCATCTAAAAAAGAACATAAGGAAACACATCCATTCCAGTTTTTCCAGGCCATTTATTTAAAAGGCCCTTTGGTTTTCAAGGTATATTAATCTCCTAGTAATTAGGACATGAACATATTGGGGCCACCAAGGGGAGCTGTGACACGCACCCCTGTTAGCATCATTCAATTTCATTTGTAACACAGTGTGTGCTAAAGAAAAATTTTAAACAAATTCTTGGGCACTTAAAACTATTATTTTCCAAAATGAAAAACAGAAAGCACTCATGGAAGAGAAATTAAACTGAAGATTTGGCAAATGACTATTTTAAATTATTTTAGAGCCAGATGTGGTAACATAGCTAATGTTTACTGTATTCTTCATCAATACATTCTTTGTCCGGAGGTCATCCATCCTGTAACTTCATCAGGGCATAGACTAGAGTTAGGTGTGAGCCAAAAATGTGGATAGCCCCATTTAATATCACAAAATCCATGCATTCAGTCTTATGTGATGCGATCATAGAAGATTTTTCATAGAAGATTTTTTTAATATCTATTTAATTTTATTTTAGGTAATAACTTTTTTAATAATTGTCTTTCCTGATCTACACAGATGAGAATTAATAAAAATGATTAAAAATATGAAAGCGATCTGTGTTTCAAGTGGGATATAATAAAAACCAACCAAACAAGCAAACAAACTCAAGCATTATACAAATGCAGAGTCATTTACCACAGGAAAAGGGTCGGGATTAATCTAATGAGGTATGCATGGCTTGAAGATGAGTATTCCCACTAAACACTGGATAGTTGACCTTCCTGAGCCCTTGTCTCATCCATATATTATGATTGATAATACTGCCTATATTACAGTTTTCCTTGGGGAAGCAAATAAAATGAGGTCTAGAATAGAATTATATTAATAGTAAATCACTATACAATTGTAGTCATCAATAATAGTTCTTGAATATATAAGCATTTATCTTTAAGAAGATGAGTTTAAATCATTAACCAAAACAATTAGATTGTATATTTTAAGAATACAAGAATGCATATTATATAATTTTAGAGAATAAAATGTTTTAAATTTCTAATCTTTTTTTAACCTGTAAATAAATACTCTTTACCTATCTGAAAAACGTGCCATTACAATATCTCATTTGACATCAGAAGGTAAATGGGCAATTACTACTGCAAAAATTATTGTTCTAGTTCATTATTTCTGCAGCTGCTAGCTTTGGAAAAAACACAATTTCCTGTATTTCTACGTGTAACAAAAAAAGTAAAACAAAAATGAAAGGAAAGTAATAACTACTGCTCTCCAATTCTACAGAATGGTTTTCCTTCTACTTAGCTTACATATCAAAGACTTTCTCATGAGATTTCGTTTAAACATAAGGTACTGTGGCTAAAATATCTGAAAACCACTGGTGCATAATGACAGCAAGCATTTGACTGCTATTGATATAAATCCCCTCAGATGCAACACTGCTCTTCAAACAATCCCTCCCTTGAACCCCCTCTTTGAGAGATCAGAATTACGTGTGCCTGGCAGTGGGGTCTGGGGTGGAAGCCTGGCTTCCGGAGTACCCAGATAATGTGTCTGGAAACTTTCGGGAGAACAGGAGTGTTTATGGTTCTTTACTGTGTTGTTCCCGTACTCATCTGGCATAAGCAGATGGTTTGAAATGCGGCCAGAGACATAGTCATAGGCATAATTAGCCCAGAGGCCAGTAGAAAAGCTTTAACTCTCTTTGGATTAGTTTATTCAGTCAAGCACGGAGGAAGAGGGTACATAAAATACATGATCAAAGAAGACAACACAATGCTTGAATGCTTAATTTGAGATTAAAGTTATCAAATAACTTAAAGCCCTATGAATATCTTTTTTCTCTTAATGGATATATTTAAAAATTATCTGATTACTTGAATCAGAGAATATGAAATATTGCTTTTGTTCAGTTTCTGACAGAGTTAAAAAAAGATTAAAATATATTTGTGTAAAATAAAATCTCTATGAAAGCTAAAGTTAAGAATGATAAAATGACAATGTAAAACTCTGGCATTCAGGAACAAACCGAATGGTTCTTAGTGGTTGTAAAATCTTCCTTACATTTTTCTGAAGTAGGCAATAATGAGCAGACGTTTAAAATGTCCTTGGTTTATCAGTTTATTGACATCATTTGGTATCTTACTAAAAACATATGTATTAGAAAGAAAGCTGTCTTTTTTTTAACCTAGTAATTCTTTCTTAGCTTTTATTTATTGTCTAGTAATGTGCTTAGAGGAATATGCAAAATGTATTAAAATGTCACATTAAACATTGTAGGACACTGGTGTCATAGAATGCCTAATATCATTTCATAGATTATTCTGAAAAATAATTTTTTCTTACAGTGTGTTTCATAGGCACATTTATGTCATTAAATACATGAAGTAAAATATTGGATTACTTCCAGAGCCAATTTTAAGTTAACAGCTCCATGAGAAACGCTAGTTGTATTATGCGTTTGATAGAATCTAAAGAAAACAGAAAATAAACATTTTAGAGAGAAACAAGAAACACCGCATACCTGGTAAAGAAGCGTGTCCACCATGCTGATACTGAACACCCTCCCGGCAGCAAAAGGCAGTCGGAACATAAAGGCCAAATTAGAACCTCGCTCTCTTTCTTTCTGTTCAGAAATTTGAAAAAGAAAAATTTGTGAGCATTCCCTATTTTATGCTTTTCTACTTACTTAAATTTTCCTAACATACGTGAAGAAAGCCATTTTTATCACGTGGTTCTTAGCTATGAATGTGTCATGACTTCACTTTTAATTGTATTTTTAATGTCCTTTTACTTTTCATAACCAAGTTTTCCTGGTTAAAATACCCAGTAGTAAAGAAAGCTTAATCCTTTCATACATTAAACATTTATTTACTCTTAGTACCTACTTCTGAACAGGATTTGAAGTGACAGTAATAAAAGGAGCAAACATAATAACATTATTTCATCAAAAATAAAAAATCCTAAAGCCACATACTGTACCCTAACATCTAGAATATCTGCTTTTGAATATTCTCATATTTAAGGACAAAAAACACAGGCAAGTAGGAGCGATCACAACCAGTGGTTTCTAGCTTTCTGTCATTCGAGTTTTAATTTACCCATCTGCCTTTAAAGTTGTGCCAGCCATACCAATCTGCAGCTAAGCTTCTGTAAGTGACAAAAAAAGTGTGTGTGTTTGCGTGTATACTATTATGGTGTATGAGGGTTTCTTTTGAAAAATTCTGTTGCTATTAGTGCCCGTTAATAAATGAAGGCCTAAGACCAGATGTTTGTGTAAGATTGGAAGGAATTTCTTAAGAATGAAACTTAACCGCGTCCTTAAGTGGTAACCTCAAAAACGCTCCTTTCTTTTGCTGCCAACTTCCATTTAACAAGAAATGCAAGACACAGCTGAGCAAATAAAACAATCACCCCTCGCTCTCAGAGGCAATGGGAGACGGCCCCTGTTTCTAATGTAGCAAATTTGGGCGATCTCAAGGGAGGGGACGTCTCTGAGTTCCCCTTTTTAAGAATGGACGGGAGGGAGTATTGCTGAAGGAAGGGGTCTTGGAGAGGATGGGGGCCACTGCTGCTGCTTGCTGTCATGATGGTACTAGAGAGACTTGACCCCTGGGCTTCCCCTGGACAGACAGATGAGGCTGGTGCTCAGGATCAACCCTTTCAGGGAGCGAGAGGAGTTATTCCACCACATCTAGGTCCATCCAGACTATAAGGACATCCTCACTTGAGATGTAGAGAGAAGGAGGGATATGCAAGTGGTGCCCCCTTGGTGTCCGTGTCCATTACATCACAACGCAGCCTCTGATTTATTAGCCTTGGTGTCAAAAATGCTTCATTTGAACCGCCTCGGTGGTTAGGAGATGCCTGGAATGAGCTGTCTTCTTGCAGGGATAGGCAGGCTTTCCTGTGAATTGGGGGCCACATCTGGTTCTTAAGGTGTACTGTCAAAACCACAGATCTTCAGCCCAAGTTAAAGCAAGTAGCCAGAATAAAGTGTCGAGACCCTGAGAATCGGAAGTCCAGCATCTGTCACGAGGTCAGGTGGGAACAGCAAGACTGCTGGGCTCTGCACACGGCTCATTCAGGGTCTTCTTTCCCAGAACTTGGCGACCGACCTCTGTTATCTGACTGGGATCTTCTAAGCCAAGGACCATCATCTCTGTTCATTGTTCACTCCTCTAGCTAACAAGGGGCGTGGGACACATGGCAAAGCACGATTTTATGCTTTTGCATGTTTTCTCATCCCTTAAAATTTTTAAATCAAGTTTTGTTCTTTTCTTTTTATCTTTGATGCAGTCTTAGCTGCAGTAGAACTAGATAGGGAATTGACTTGTTCATGGTTAGACTCAGAGAGTCGTGGTGGTCGGGTGGTGGTGATGGAGAGGCACAGGAGAGTGTTCCCAAGGTGATCATATGTGGGGCTGGGGTGGGTGGGAGGCAGGGAGCGTGCAGTGGCTGCAGAGATGGAGATCCGAGGAGCTGGACACACTGAGCACGTTCCAGCTGTAGAGGAAGATGTGGTCTCAAATACCGTTCAAAACTCAAGTCGGAGGAAGACTGAGAAAAGCCATCATTTAGTGATTAGAACATGATTCCAACTCTGGCCTCTCCTCTGCTCTCTCAGTGTGTAACCGTCTAGTCTTTGGCTTTAAATATCTCATCTTAGGCTTTCTAAACCCATACATTAGCGTTCACATCTTTCCCAAAGTTCAGTTACAACTATCAGCCTGAATATCTTTCTGTAAACTTAATCTCATGCTTTACTAAAATGAATTTCTCATCATGCTGAATAATCGCCTAACTAGTTAATCAAAGGTACTGACTAGTCAATCAGAGAATCTCTGACCACCATCTCCACATCCCTCTCCCCAGTCCATCCATTAAACTTCCAAACTCCAGCATTTATCCTTAGAATTATCTTAGAATTATTCCCTCTTTGCATCCTACTGCTACAGTACTTGCTGGGGCTTACACCGACTATTAATTTGCCAACCTCTAGTCTTTTGTAACTCCCAGTCATCCAACATGATGCTGCCAATTCATATACAAACAATTGCAATAATGTAAATTTTTGTTCATAAATCTAAAATCAGTTTACTCTAAGATTCAGACTTTCTTGCGGAATACATGCCTGGAGAACTCAAAGGCAAGATTTCTGTGAAAAAGCAACATATCTTCATGAAAAGAGCTTGTCCTAAGAATTTCCTGACAAAAACTTGAGTCTATGGTAAGCTCAGTGGGTCAGAGGCAGGGTGGTCTTTGGCATATAGTGGTTTCTTTCACTCACATTATCCCTGCTCAATGATTTACTGACAGAGAAGATACATTTCCTAAATCCAGTGGGTTGTTCTCTAATTTTAATAAAGGTTTAACCAATATTTCAAATGTTCTCTTTTATTATATACCTACATTTACATAGATGCTTCAGTTAAATTACATTACGTAGCACATTTAATTAAAAAATTTTTTGGTTCAGTTACATTTTCCAGTTCATACACTGTATTTTCCAAATACATAAATATTCTTTTACCTTCAGGGCTTACACTGAAGGAAAGGTACTCTCTTCCTTTTTCCACACATCTGAATCCTATTGATAAGTATCATTTTATAAATCATTCATTATTAAAGGTTCCAATCAAACACTAACTCATTCATTTATTTACTAAATTAGTCAGTTAACAAATAACAAATACGTGCTGACAAGTCTACTCTACATAGGGCATTATCCTTAGTGCTAGGCATACAGAATTCCTGTATAGAACTCATAAATTCTGTTAAGATAGAATTATTATGCATTGAATATGGACCAGGCACTAGTAGACAAATATGGGTACTTTCCTTGCCTACAGGAACTCACAAACTGTGAGTGATACCAATAACAAATAGGGAAAACCTCGGAAAACTAGGGTGAGAATATGCAACAAAACAGGGGTAGATGGTTGGGTAGCACGTAGGAAGGGTGTCTACCTTAGTCTTCTGGTGGAAAAGTCGAGAGACGGAATTAGAAGTGATGTGTAAGTGGAGACTCAAATATGAGCAGAAATTAGCCAGTAAATTTGGAAGGGCAGGTGTTAAGCAGAAAGTTATAAGCAAAAGGTTCAGCATATGCTAGAAGCTGGAAAGGAATAAAGCTTAAAAGACTTGAGGAACTATAAGCAATTCTGTTTGAATACAGCACTGAGTGTGAGTGTACAGGCTGGATGAAGAGGTCAGCAGTGAGACTGGAACAGGAGCCATGAATTAGATGTTAAAGTTCCAGGACACTTGAGAGGAAAAAGGATGTTATCAAGAATTACACTGAAAAACAAGGGTATAAATTGGGACAGTCCCAGGAAAAACAGGACATACAATGAACACATTTTGAAATCATGTTAACAATTTTGAATTGTATCTTAAGTGTAATGAGAAAAAACTTACGTATTTTTTAAGAGGAG
Organism: Eubalaena glacialis; assembly: GCF_028564815.1. Lineage (NCBI taxonomy): Eukaryota > Metazoa > Chordata > Mammalia > Artiodactyla > Balaenidae > Eubalaena > Eubalaena glacialis. The sequence continues at coordinate 6,233,416 of NC_083718.1, read as the reverse complement.
GAGTGATATGACCACATTTCTAGAATGGTCATTCTGATGACAATATGGAAAATGGACTGGAAATGGGGAGGTGATGCGGGGAGTCCAAGCAAGTTAAACAAGGGTGTTAAGGCAGCAATTCTAGTGAGAAATGAAGGTTTACAGAAACAGATCTTCTTCAAATATATTTAGACATCAGACATTAAATATGAGGGAAGTTTTGACTTAATTGGGTAGTAGAGAGAAGATGAGGATGATACCCCAATTTCTGGATAACTGGGTGGATAAGGGTGCCCTTCTGTAAAAAAAGGAACTGTGGAAGAAGAGAAGACTATAAGTTAATTTGGACTTGAGTTTCAAGGTTAGTAGAAAAGTCCAATTGCTAAAAATATGGATCCAACAGACAGTATAACACACAGTGGTTTGGAGCTTGGATTCTACAGACACACAAGGTGACCAGTCAAGTGTTGCCACTTCTGGTTGGACGATCTTGTACAAGTTACTTAAGCTCCTTGGTCCTCTGTTTCATCACCTGTGAAATGGGGTTCATATTGGTGATGACATTGCATTGTCATTATAATAAATAAACAAGATAAAACATCTAAAAGTATTATGTATAGTAAGCACTTACTGTCTTCTATTACTAGTAATTCTTCAAACACATCAAATGATGCATCATTTTGTGGACTTGATATTGCTTGCTTTCTTCCTGTACTGATACTTCCAAGTTTTGACTGGGCTGGTCTGGTGTTATCATTATAGCTCAAATATCACCTCCCCAAAGAGACCTTATTTTATCACCTTATTTAAAGTAGGCGTTCCCCAGTTACTTCTGAATATAACCCTGTTATGACTTTCAGAGCTCTTCGGAAATCTATAATTCCTTGTTTATTTTTTTATTAGTTAACTGTTGGTCTGAGGTAGCTCAGTGAGTCCCAGGACAATGCCTAACACAATGCCTGGCACACAGTCAATGAAATTTTATTGAACAAATGAATAAATCCTTTCCACTTATAGTAGTTGCCTACATCTAGTGAAAATTTGTTGCATAAAGTTTATAACATTTATATTAAGAGGGAGGAAGGAAACACTTTGAGGTTTACTCAATACCCCTTCTTCTCACTTTGGTTCTTTAGGTTTGAAGATGGAAAAACTGCAGTGTTTGTGTTATATAAAGTTCTCTGACTTTAGTATTTCTTTTGACTATTGTGTTTTATAAAATACAATAGTAAATATTTCTATGATTACTTCTAATATAAATATATAATACCCTTTTTTCAGACATACCATATTTGCTTCCTTAGTAGAATTCTAGATTCAATTGAAGTTTCAATGATGATTTTGTGTTTTCCTAACAACCACTTATCTAACAATACCTAAAAGAAATCTGAGAAATCCAAATCAGTATTAAAAGATCCCAGACACTTTAATACCCTTGGTCTTACCTATTTCTTTCATTTGGTTTGTTATCATGAACATATGTTTTTGTTGGAAGAAGGAATTTGTTTCTGGCAGAAATTGTGTTTTCTTTAAACTGTGTCCATCCAGTACCATATGGAATAGACGATAAAATTGTTGGACTTAGCAGAACGGTGTGGGAGGTGAAAAAAAATTCAAGAATTTTATTGGCATAAATTAATGGTTTCTATCCGTATTTTCTCAACGATTGGCTTTTCTCACCATTCATCCTACTTGACCTTCTTTACACTGTTTGACATAACATCTTCTTTTTTTTCCCTCTTTTCCTCCCTCTTTCTCCCTGACCCTACCCTAGTTCACCAACAACCCTCAAATCCTATTTCCAAATTCTCAGGTCCTGGGCAAACTAACTCTGCCTTTCCTCTCACAAAACTGCTTGCCCAGGGAGTGGCCTTTTGAATGCAAATACAGAAAATCCTTATATTAAAATACCAAAGCCTTCAATGAGTTGCTGGAGTTTTATGTATCCTGTTTACAGAGCCTTCCTCGGAAAGAGACTCGTCTCTACAGAAGGTGCCCCATCACAGGGGTTCTGCACAGCAGCTCTGAGATGCGCTGGCTCTTCCAGAACAGGTTTCCTATCAGAGCCTCTCACTGAAGTGTGTGCTTGGGAACTGGGGAGAGAGAGGACCCTGGGTCATCCATCGGTGGCTTTAAATCAATTACTCTCTTTCTCTTTCTTTCATTTCTCCTCTCTTTATATTGAAAACAGAAAGAGGAGGCGATTCAAGAAATAAAGAGCATTTCTCTCTGCATGTCCACTTTTCTTCTTACTGGAAAGACTAGGTTCCCACTACACCCATGCACACACGCACGTACACAAACACACACACACACACGCACACACACACACAACTGTTCCAGTCTAAGTGGCAGCTTAGAGGGGGTGCATTTGATGGACACTCAGGGAGTCCACCTTGTTTATGAGGACTCAAGGCTAACTCAGACCCACTTCCCAAAAAACCCTTGAGTCAACCCAAGGCAAGTTCATGCTGAAGGAGTTTGGGGTGTGCGGGACCCTCTTCCTTATCTTAGAGAGGAATGCAGGGTCTTCTAAGCAATGTTATTATCCTCCTACACTAAAATACAAGTGGTCCTTGCCTTGTAAACAGGGTGATTATGTAGTTAATCATCCAAATCAGGACATCTTGACAGGAGCTCCTAGTAATTGTACTGAGACAATAGCCATACACTAGGAGTGATGGGCAAAACTGGACTTCAACCACGCCACTTATAAGTTAGAAATATGTGCTTTACAAACAATAGACACAAATGGCTTCCTGCACCCTGTTCTCCCGTGAAGGCCCTGATGCTCCTGAGAATTGAGAAATTTGGAAAAGTGGAAGCTTCTGAAAGACATGTGGGTTCAGAAATAGAGAAAGAAAGGATGTTGAAGGATTACACATGTGAATTTTGGTGGGGGGGGCATAAACATTCAGCCTGTGACAACTTTGAACCTATTGTGTGAAATCATAATACTATGCACACTCTTTTTTTTCTTTTTTCTTTTGGCTGCGCTGCGCAGCTTGCAGGATCTTACTTCCTGGACCAGGTATCGAACCCAGGCCCCAGCAGTGAAAGCGCAGAGTCCTAACCACTGGACTTCGCTACGCACATTCTTAATAGATACATTTGTACATTAAAATAGTTATCCATATAAATTACATATCTTCACTCCTCTAGAGTAGATCGGGCAGTGCTTTGCTACATTTAAAAGCAATAGAAACCAATTAGCGTTCTCAAATTCTTCCTGGACCAATATGGGGGAAGGTAAATATTTTCTTAAAAATTGGATAAGAAATTTTCCTAATGAATCCGGAAGATAGCACCAAACTCTCCCTCAGCCATTATAGCACTTAGATTATGAATAAAAAGTAGTCCAACTTGTTTGGGCAGAAAAAAAAAGAATACGGCAATGTGTTTTTGTTTGTTCTGATATATCTGTCTTCCCGTCAAATTACAAATGCTATGTGTTTTATTCAAATTCATAACTTGTAGCATTGAGGAAGGCATATGGCTCATAGTAGGTGCTCAGAGAATATTTAGTGGCTTGAATTTAAATTGAGAATATGTAAAATTTTGCCTTCTGGCTTTAAGACGGTGAATATGTTAAAAAGTAAATGATATTCTTGCTTATTTCTCCCAGAATATACCTCCAATGTGTATTATTTTGCTCTACCATTGACTACACAGCAATATATGATTTATAGACATGACTGTTTATATTCTGACACTCATTCTCTAACACCAACAGGGTGTCCTACAATTCAATTCTGATGCCCACTACTCAGAGTTGGCTCAGACCCCACAGGTTATGGGGCTCAGTCCCACAAGACTGCTCTCATTTCAGCCACCATCTCCAAGTCCTTGGTGTCTCCAAACCAACAGCACTTCTTCTCTATCCAGCTACAAATCTGGGGCTTCCCATAACAACCTCAGTTTCAATAATTTTCCAGAATGCTCACAGAACGTGTGAAAGTGCTATACTTAATGATTATCATCTTAATAGAAAGAATGCAAATGAACAACAGATGAAAAGGCACACAGGGCAAGTCTGGGAGGGTCCTGAGCACAGGAGCTTCTGTCTCCATGGAGTCGGAGAGCACCACCCTCCTGGTACATCAATATGTTCACCAATCAGGAAGCTCTCAAGCCTTATTCTTCAGAGTTTTATCAAAGTTTCATGATGTAGGCATGATTAATTAACTCATTAACCACATGATTAAACCCAATCTCCAGCCCCCTTCCCCTCCCTGGAAGCAGGGAGGTGAGGAGGTACTGAAAGTTTCAATCTTCTAATCATGTCATTGCTTTTCTGGCAACTAGCCTTCATCCTGAAGCTGTCTAGGGGCCCCTCCATGAGTTGCCTTGTTAACACAAAATCAGGCATGGTTGAAAGGTATGAATAACAGAAGACACTCCTATCACTTAGGAAATTCCAAGAGTTTCTGAAGCTCTGTGTCAGGAACTACAGACAGAGACCAAATATTATTATTTTTTATTATACCATATTATTCATCTCACTTTTTCATTACCTTGCTTCTTACATCAATGTGTAATTACCATATGATTGCTAAAGTGTAATTATGATCATCACAGGAGAAGGTTCAAAAGCAATTTTGAAAAAGCAGTCTTGAAGCAAATTGCACCATAAACATGAATAAAATGCATTTTTATGAAATGCATCAAAATAAGAGAAATGAAATAAGTCTTTAGAGGGAGATGAGACAAAAATTTCTCTTTTTTTTCTATAGTTGTTTTCCTCTCTTCGGGTTCCTTGTTACCCATCACATTTCCCATCTCTGCTTAACTCTCATACTGTGTTTCTGATGCCCAATACATCAGATTTTTGGGAGGAGTGTCAATGACCCAATGATCAATGACTGAACATGGGAAGTACAGTTGGTCCTCTGTATCTGCAGGTTCCACACCTGCCAATTCCACCAACCACAGACTGAAAATACTGGGGAAAAAAAAATTCCAGGAAGTTCCCAAAAGCAAAACTTGAATTTGCCACCTACTGGCAACTATTTACATAGAACTTACATTGTATTAGGTATTATAAGTAATCTAGAGATGATTGAAAGTACACAGGAGGATGTGCTTAAGTGATATGCAGATACTACACCATTTTATATAAGGGACTTGAGCATCCTCAGATTTTGGTCCCTGCTGGGGGGGGGGGGCGGTGAGAAGGGAGGGGTCCTGAAACCAATCCCCCATGGATACCAAGGGACGACTCTATTTTTGAGTAAACAGTAGCAGTAAGGTAATGTCAATATCCAGGACAAGAAAGATAATGCAATAGAAAATAAAACAACTCAGCAACAATGAAAGAATGATCAGATGAAAAAAATACAAACTAAAGCATGATGGTCTGGTCCATTAGGAAGTTATTATTGTGGCTATTCTTCAGTGAGTTGTCGCTTCCATAGAAACCTTGAAGAGTATTCCTTCTACTACCAATGGCAACGACATATCTACTAGAATGCAAGGTCTACCAGGAAAACATCAGCAACCAGGCTCAATGAAGGCTAGCCTTCCATACCCATTCTTGCAAATCCTATCACTTCTTAAATTTGAATGACAACCACTTCATGACAAAAAAAAGTGTCTTAAGCAGCCAAGCTGGTGTCTGTTTCAAATTCAAAACCTTGATTGTGTTTCTAAAGGTGAAGGCCCCATCCGTGAAGGTGCAGATGCATCTAATGATAGGTAGAATAAAGTGATATTCATAATTACGTTCACAAGAATAAAAATCCACCTCTTCCTCAGCCAATAGTAACTCTAGAAAATATTATTGGGAATGTATTTGAATATTGGAAACAAAGATCAGTTTCCTAATACTAAAAATACCTCCCTGTGCTTAGAATACAAATATAGGAAGATAATTACTTTAAACAGTAAGCTAGCTGTATACGTATAAGTGATAAGAAGCACTGGTTAGAAATGAGCAGTTACCATAATCACTGATGGCACGTGTGTGAGATTGCCAGGGCTGCCATAAGGAAGTATCACAAACGGAGTGGCTTAAACAAAAGAAATTTATTGCCTCTCAGTTCTGGATGCTCAAAGTCTGAAATCAAGGTGTTGGCAGTTTTGGTTCCTTCTGAGGACTTTAAGTAAAGGGTCTCTTCCAGGCCTCTCTCCTTGGCTTGTGGATGGCTGTCTTCCCTTTAAATGTGTCTGTCTCTGTGTCCAACTTTACCCTTTTTATAAGGATGCCAGTCATTTTGGATTAGGGCCCACCCCAATGGCCTTCTTTAACTTACTTATCTCTGTAAAAACCCTATCTTCAAATAATGTCACCTTCTGAGGTAGTGGAGGTTAGGACCCCAACACATCTTTTTTGGTGGGGGTAGGGACATAATTCAACCCACAATAGCACAACAGTCTAAAACATTTCTATGTGACGATCCTATTTCAATGGATAAAAATGATAATAAGTGAATTAAAAAAGGATTTTCCATGGTTTTATAGCATTCAAACCATTGGTTTCAATTCCACTTCCCCTAACTCCTCTGTTCCTAATAATTAGGTAATGTATTGATTTTTTGTATTCTTCTTGGGAAATATCTAGAAGATGCAAGGGTAAATATAAATCTAAAAAAAATGAATTTCCCTGATGCCAAAAAGGAAAGAAAACTCCCCTCTCCCACTTCTTTTTCCTAGAGAGTTTCCTTAAAAAAAACTTGGAATTGTAAATCTTTTCCATGTCTCTTTGAGATGGATACAAAGCCTGAATAACCTCTAGCTAGCTTTGTATACCGGGAATGCCTTTCTCGTGGCGGGGGGGGGGGGGGGGGGGGGGGGTGGGGGGGGGGTGGGGGGTGGGGGGGGGGTGGGGGGGGGTGGGGGGGACGGCGGGGCTGGGAACTATCTTTTTGAAATGTGAACGTAATGTATCCTGTCTCTCTCTTTAGGAGCTTAGCCTGGGTGCCTGGCTCCAAGTTGTAACTTTTTGCTTGCTGCAAAGTTAGAAGACATTTTATTTTTCCTTTGGATCAAGACAGTTAACATGTATGTAAATGACTGTATCTGCCTGGCTATATAAAAGGATAAGAAGTCTTTCTGTTTTTGCAATGTCTTTAGTGGATTGCTGAGATGCATATCACAGTCTGGTTTAATGCTTATTCATACAAAACTTTTCTACATTTCTGAAGAGGACTTCTAGGTTGGATGAAGATTTTATTTTTAATTAATTCCCCCAAAGAGATCAAAATCTCATTTTGTTCTTCTTTTTCCCTCATGCAGTAGACACACAATAATATAGACACACACATTTACCAATATGAAAATATCTTCCACAGTTATGACCTTACTACATCAACTGACCTGGAATAAAACTGAATACACACAATAGAATATTTATTAGTGATGATGTCGACAATAGTAATTTATAATTATGATTTTAGGGCTATTTATTTGAGTACTGATTATATGCCAAAACTGGGCTAAATATTGTGACTAGATTGTGTGGTGTGATCTTTGCAATGACCCTATCATTTGGCTATTACCACTATTTTCCAGAGACAAATCCCAAGGCTACAAACGTGTCATAGATTTATCCAGGTTCCAATCCTACAAAGTAGTAGAACCTGTCTTCTTCATCATGGGGTGAGCCTCCCTCACTTGTCATGGAAGAGACTGTACCACACCAGGCCAGCATGGGTTCCACTGGATTCCCATCCGTGGGTTTGCCTGTGGATGCTGAGCCATTCAGCTGTGATTCCCACCCTTTCTATGATGCTAAAGCAGAGTGACATAAGGGATGCTTTCTAAACATGAATGGCTTTAAGTTTCTCTTACTGCACTCACTCAATGAAACTGAGCAGGATCCTGCCTTTTTTTTTTTCAGTCTCCTAGACCTTCCCTGAGTTCCAAAGGGCAGATTCACTTACTAATTAGGGGAGTGAGGGAATGCAGAAAGAAGCAATTGTGCTCCATTTATAGCTATTATAAAATACTGGCTATATTCCCCCTGTTATCCAATATACCCTTAGAGCTTATTTTATACCTATAGTTTCTCTCTCTTAATCCCCTACCCCTATATAGCCCCTCCCTCCTTCCCTCTCCCCACTGGCAACCACTAGCTTGTTCTCTATATCTGTGAGTCTCCTTCTTTTTTTTGTTATATTCACTAGTTTGTATAACCTTTAAAAATTGTGAATCACTGTATTGTATATCAAGTATACTTCAATAAAGAAAGGAAAAGAAAAGAAAAAAAGGCAAGGAAAGAAAAGAAAAGAATAGTACAGCAATGGGGTCTGGTTCTGGTTCCTTCTTGGGGGATGTACAAAACATTTACATACGTATCTCTGAGTTCTGTGGGAACTAAGGCTCCCACCCTGGTTGAGGATGGTAACTTCAGGCAGAGCATAAGCTCGTGGACCCAGACTGGTTGGAACAAGAAGGTTGATGATTGAGATTCCTGGAACACCACCTCCAACCAATCAGAGGAGGGCAACACACCCTGCAGCCCCCTCCCCAAATTTTGCCTATAAAATGTCTTCCCCAAAAACCATCAGAGAGTTCAGGTCTTTAGAGCACGTGTTGCCCTGTTCTCCTTGCTTGGCCCTTCAATAAACCTTTCTCTGCTCCAAACTCTGACCTTTCAGTGTATTTGGCCTCACTGTGTGTTGGGCACAACAGTTATTTAATCTGTCTTAAACTCTGTTTCCTCATCTAGAAGCAGTGCCTAACAACAATGTAACTACGCCTATAAAGGGGCAGTGGCAAGGCTCTACCAACACAATGTATGACCAGCGCTGAAGATGGAAATCAACAGACAAGAGTACAGAAGTGACCTCACTCAACAGTATGTCACCCAGGAATCAGGACAGTGCCTGACATAACAGGTAATCAAAATAAAATGAAGTGAAAGAAAAAAACTAACCAAAAAAAGAATGTAAGCCATCCTTATCTCTATTTTATAAACATTATTACAAACAATAAAGATGGCATAGATTTAACACATTTTCACACGTATAAGATTGGATCTTATTTTTTTCTCTTACATCGAATTCTCCCAGTACACTAGTATCAAGTACACCTGGAATGCAAAATCCATTTATCCCCACACTCAGCCTGGATACTGAGAACGAAAACCACACCTTTTTGTCCCCATAACATGACTTTGCAATAATGCCACTGTCTTCCTTAGCGTTATTCTCATCTCTTCCCAATCCTAATAAGTCCCCACTTGAAAAGAGCCTCATTAAATACCATTCCCAATTCTTGATAAACTTTGACCTTCCTTTCCCCACTCCAAGACATTGACAAAGCTCTCTTGAGTCTTAATTATTAAGCTCTATCTGATTGCAGGCATTTTTTAGATTTGTGGGGAGAAAATTCATCTTTGCCTATTATAAAACCACTCTTATTTCTTAGGTGGACTTGAGTCTTTGACATGTCCAGGCCAACTTTTTTTGGATCCCAGGCATATGTTTTCATTCATGGATGGCTCACTTGGGGTACAAATTTTGGAGACCTTTTATATAAAGTTCTGAAGAGAGGTGTTGGCTAGGAAGGCAAGGAACAAGGAGTTTTAAGCAAAGGCAGACGTTCTGTTATCCTGAAGATTCCAAGGGCATTTATGACAGCAGTCATGCCTCTTAACAGGTGACAGGCAGGTGGATGGATGCTCATGGGATAGAAGAGCAAACAACTTTCAATTTTAATAAATATTTATAAACCAAAAAAAAAAAAAGCTCTCTTGAGGTGACAGCCTCCCTTACGTAAGCAATAAACTTGGCTTTGTCTCAGATTGTGAGCTTGTGTCTCATATTATCTTCTTTGGGAACTGACTTTCAACAAAGCTTACAAGTTTTCTAGGACTTTAAGGATTTATGAAAACTGCAAATTCCTATATAAATATAGATGTCTTGACATAGCACTCGTGATATTATCAATAATGGACATTATAAGTGAGTATATATATTCCTGTTGCGTTTAATTCTTTCATATATCATGCTTTCAATTTATGATTAATGATGATGGAACAAGATACCTCCATCACATTCACTTGTGATATAAATGGTTCAAATCCATCAATCCACACTTTTAAAAAATTATAAATTAAGATCTTAGCCCCCATATAGGAATTCAAAACAGCATTTTCATTTTTACTATTTCATGGCATTTCTTTCTACATGTAGAAATTTTAGAGTTAGTCTTTCAACCCAAAAGTTTAAATTAAATGCAACTTACTTCATGATGTGAATTCTTACCTTTTCCAGCTTTGAAAGAGCAAGGGAGTAACAGTCTTTGGCTCTGAATTGCATGAATCTCATGTTGGCTGGGTGGGTGAGCTCTGTGATAATACTGAGACTGGAAAACAATCTGCATTTCAAAGAAACATTTGCATTACGCTAACAATCCAATATGGTATTTTTTTATAACAACATATTTATGAGTGAGTGATACCTAGCTGTAGGCATAAAACTACACGCAATTATAAGAGCAGGCCATGCCACATCAACTGTTCTGTGCAATGCAAGAAAAATGAAACCCTCTTTCCCAAAGAATATTTTAACCAACATTTTAGCACCATAAGAAAAATAAATTCAGGAATTTGGCTTTTATTAGGCATTTTCTCGCCACAAATTCATAAAGCTGATTGAAGAAGTTACCTCATGGATAATATTGAAATAGAAATTTGTAAGATGAATATCCAGATTGGCAAAAATTTCCTATGATGAGCTTATTGTCCATAATTGAGTTCTTTGATCTTCTATGGTTCTCTGTTCTCATAGTATGTGCTTTTAAATGCCAAATCCTGCTACAATGAACTTCTGAGAAGAGCAACTATTTTAACTGAAATAACAACTCATTGTAATGAATTGAGGCCACGGCTCAATTGACGGCGTTGTTCTAGAAGGATCCTGAGACTTCCCACTTGCCCAGAGTTTTGCATTAGCGTTCTTTCCATTTACCTCCTCTCCCTCAAAAACACACGTGTGCACGCGCACACACACCCATGCACACGTATGATTTCTCCCCCCCAGAAAAACCGGGCAAAATAAAACCACAGCAAACACCTTCTTATCGTCGCTGTGCTTGATGATCTGATCTCTAGCTGGTGTCTGTGGTCACTGGTAGCTCTCCTGGCTCAAATATTTTGAGGTTCTCTGTGGCAGCCACGTCATGTGATAATCAGCTTTGCTCTCCATACAATATGTCTTCAAACCCAGTTATGGCCACTTCAAATTCCTACCAGTAGCTGATCCCATGCCTTGAACTCAGGCACTAGAACTGACTGAAATATGTCGGCCAGAAACATCTGGTTCGTGGCTCAGAAACAAATCAGCGTCTCCAGCTGATGTCGCACTATCCGCGGGGTCCAGGAGAGAAGGCACTGTTACTCCATCTGCTTGAGCGGTTGGCTTGTCGTCTCAGAGAGGAAGCTGGGAGCCCGGACTCTGAACTCCAGAATGACGGATGCGATTACCCCTTTCCTCGGCTCTAACTCCCTGAAGCTGATGGATGGTTTGCTAAACCCTCTCCCTCCTCCCAGGGAGTGAGGGCCTGCCTGCAGGCTTGCTGGGCCTTCCCTGAGGGGCCCTCAGGTCAGTTTCCAGGGGGCTTAGTCACCCTATCAGTTAAGACCTAAAAAATGCTTAAGAATGCTATATTTCAGAGTTATCTGTGAAAACTATATGTGCCCTCTTGGTTACATTGCTGGACCGGTATCGAGACTTACCTAATCAAAGCCTTTGAAAACTACCGTAATCATCAGGTGTTTCATGAGATCCACTCTTCGGAGGAACAAATATAGCCACACGGCCTCATCTCCATTTTGAGAGCAAATATTATTGTACTTTAAGTACAACAGGTAACTTTTAATAAGTTGGATTGAAATAATATCAGCGAAAGAACAATCAGAACATAATTTCTTTTGTTGACTTTTAATGTTAAAAGTATAATTTTATTTGTGCAGTTCCTCACGGTTTACAATAGTTCTGTTACCTTGAGTTGATTAAGGAAACACTAAACCTCAGATTCTGTACAGGAGAGGTGGTATGAAACTTAGAGATACAGTTTGTGAAAGACTTAGCACAGTGTCTGACACATAACAGGTCCTGTTCCTTAGTTGTGGTGGTATTACTATCTTCTTAACTTTTTTTTTTCTTCTGTTGCTATTTCTGCTTGAAATGTAGTTTCCTCCCTCCTTACTTTCCTCCTCCACCTCTATATTTGGAATCTCAACAATTATTTAAAGTTCTTATCAAATCTCATTGCGATGAAGCTGTACCATTGCTAAAAGTCAGAATCCACAGTGGCTCCTGGCATTTGGTTTATTTGTAATACTGCTTATTACGCTGCATTTTGCACTAAACTCTGGTTGGTTTCATCCACACCTCAGCCCTCCTACTAAAGCAGAGCAGCCAGAAAGGCAAAGTTTCCCTCCTAGTGTCCTAGTAGTACACATTATATTCCTCTAATTGATAATTCTTTGTTACAATAAACACATCTCGCAGTTCTGATTTGTGTATTTTTGGTTTAGTGGATTAAATCTTGATGAAGAAGGTGTGTGATTTAACTAGATTAGTTTATGGAGAAACACCCTATAATCTGTATTCCTCAGGACTTTCTTTTAGAAGCTCTATTCTCGCTCAAACGTCCCCAATGGTAGCGCATTTGATTAAAAGTTCATTTTCTCAGAAACTTTTGAAAAATTAGAAGAGTGGCCTGATAGAAAAAAATATCAATTGACTTTTGGGCTGGTGCAACTTCATCTGGTAAGCCTAAGAAATGACAAATCTCGTACCATCTGGAAGTTTCAAACGTATTCACTTAAGAAATATCTTAAAAGAACAATGTCTCTAAAGATATTTACCATGATATGGTGTGTCAATCGGCTGTCACAACAGAAACTAAAATGAATAAATAAGAGTAGCAACATGGACCAATGAAGATAAAGCATGTAGTCTCATTTAGAGAATAAATGCCGTATTCATGATCTGAGCTTCTAAAAAGGAAAATTAACTGACCTGAGGTTTTTCTCTTTGTCTTTCCACTTTTTTTTTTTTTTTAATCTTTTGGAAGGTTAAAGAAAGGTCCAAAACCCTATAATATCTAAAATTGACAGAGCATTATTCTTAGAGCTTTCCATGTATTGATTCACGTAATCTTCAGAACATCAGGTTAAGGACCTCCTTGTTCTGGGCTTCCACCTGCACCCCCTGTTCCCTGGGAGGAGTTGGGGACATATGGCTCACTCCTGACTCTGCCTTTCCATTATCTCTGGGTGTGTGCTGGACTGAGCCAGGCCATGAAGTGAGCCCAGCCCTACAGGGCAGGCCCAGTGGTTGTCTAGCAGGGCTCCTGATCAGGTTTCTCCACTACTGCCAGGCACCAATGCTACACAGTTCTGCCTAACATGGGATCCCCAACTGCCTGACTGCTTTGGGTCTCGATAGTTTCCAACTTGTTTAGGAAATCGAGAGAGTCACTTACTATTTCTTCAAATTCCAAAAACTACTCTATGATTTACTTACAATTATTAGCTTACAGTCGAAGAAACTGAGGCCCAGAAAAACCAAATAAAACGTTCAAGGTAACATTCTAGTAGGTGGCAGAGACTGGGTCACACACAAACAGTCAGGGTCTAGAACACGAACCTGCCCCCCTCCCTATTTTAATAAATAGGTAGGTAGGAAAGGAAACTCAAATGACCCAAATAAAATAGTAAGTTATTAAGAATATCTAGCAACATGTTGGAGTTTCAGATATTACAAGTCAACTCTATTTTAAACTTTTGTAATCTCTACTTCTGTATCTACCCGGAAATAGTAGCTGTTAGATCATAACTTCATTATTGTTGTTTCAATTTACTGAGGACAATATTTAGTATCTAATTTAGCAAATAAATATCAAGTGTTTGCTGTTGGAGAGCTCTGGTCTCCAGGAGATAAAAAATAAGTAGAACGTGAAATTCCTGCCTTTAGATTAGACTCTTATGATCTAATAGAGGAAACTGCAAAAAATTCATAAATTATAAGGATGTACATATTTTTCTAAGGATGATAAATGTGGCTGACTGAAATCTGTGGTTCACAAATTAAATAGCTTTAAGATGCTAGTGAATGGATAGCTTGTGAGGAACATCTTGGAAGGTACTGAGATATATGGCCAGAGAAGGAATTTCTGAGGAAACAAAGAGTAAACAAATGAAAAATATGTCTCATCTTTTGGAAATTTTTATTTTCTTTGAGAAATATGGCTTTTATCTTTCACATATATTATTTTTCTAACTTTAGACAAATTTGTGACCACTTGAATTCTTTTGTTTATAATCCTTTTCTAACACATTACATCAAACAGAAATATATATATATAGGTAGCCAGATGTATTTGAGGTCTTAGTAAGAGTCAGTAATTAAATGATTGAGTGATCTAGTCATTGTATTTAAGTGACTTCTAGAGTTGAAATTAGATAGGACAACAAAATTTATGTGATGTGCCATTTCTGTTCTATATAATTGAACCTACACAATTTATGTTAGTTTAAACTGAGAAACTGCACTAAGTCTGCCACCTAGTGAAAATCTAGAACTAAATAATACTTAAATAATGAAATATTTTATTGTAATGCCCTTCGTATCTATAAAATATTACTTGTATTCAATTATAATACTTTATATTTGCAAATTTGGTTGTCTAATAGATTTAATTATATAGCTTTAAAATACTAATACTGTACATCTATTTCTGAGCCTTAATGTGACCTAAATAATTTTGAATATATAACATTTTAGAATTAAATGACATCGTTTTAGAATTAAATGACATGAATATATAACATTTTAGAATTAAATGACATACCTTTTCCCTAGGTACTAGGATCATCATAAAGCAATGTAGTAATTGAAAATAATGTAGTTTGTTCTATTTTAAATTGTTCTACAATTACTTCTCTAGTTAATTCTCTAGTTTAAGTTTTAAATGACTTGTTTAATACTTTCCTTGTACATTGGAGCAAAACTTGCTATCCCAAAATGTCTTTGGCAGTTGAAATGGTTGTTTTTTATTCAAGACACATTTTGATTGGCCAATTTACTCGGTGATGTAAGTATAATTGTGTAAAATATCTATGGAATTGTCATCTGCTTGAATTAATTCATTTAATAAATAATTTTGACATGCCCAGGTATGTTAACCAACACAAAGATGAAAACCATACCATATACTCCATTTCAGAGACTGGGAGAACTCTGAGACTAGCTGCATGTATATCTTAAAGCAAAACAAACATCAGAACATACAAATCTGAAAACTGTTTACAATATTTTAATAAAAATATTACTTAGTGAGCTAGTGTGTTACACTATAAATTTTGATCTGTGGTGGCTGGGAATGATGTTTCTGAATAACAAAGGGTGTATATTATTATGAAGGGTATAGAAACACACTTAGATGCATGAGACCCCAGTTTTAGACTATGATTGAACATTGGCACTAAAACAAACATGAACATATTTTTTTCACAAATGTTTTTAAAACACTTTAGATCTGAGTCTGGGGTAGTAGTAATAAATGACAGTATAATAAATATCAGATATCTCCTGCATTTAAAATTTTAATCCATGTAAACCAAACAAAATATTAAAATTTTTGCACTGTATAAAAAAATCACTCTTGCATTGATATGTATTCGGTATCAATGTTTTGAATTACATCATTTCCCAAGTGCCTATGTGTGTTATTTCTTCAGTAAGACTATGACTATTTTGCCAAGCTAGAGAAGATATTCCTTTTTTATTTTTATTTTTAACTCGACATTTATGCTCTTATAGTCCTTGCAATTCAAAAGTCTTCTAACTGGTCGGTTTTCACCCACTCTCACTTTCCCCCAAACCATTCTTCACACTGTAGCTAAAATAATATTTTAAACTTTCTTATCTTTCAATGATTTCCTGTTATTCTTAAAATAAAGGGCAACTTACTAAAGTGTTCTTCAAAGCCATGAATAGTCTGGCTTCTGGTTTCCGTCTCAGCCTCTGGCGTACCTTCCTCTGGCTCTGCTCCAAGTCCTTGGATGTTTAGTACCTAGAGCCTTGGTATTTGCTGCCCCCCTGTGGAATGCTCTGTTCATCTTTTAAGCCCACTTACTGCCTTTATCTTTTTAGTAAAAGACCAGTTCCTCAGGGAGAGGCATTCCTTCACCCACTGGACTCGATCACATATATTCTTCTATTTTCTTTCAGTAGTTGCCAAATTTATAATCCTCTAGCTAAGTCCTTAAATGACCTGCTTTATACTCTCCTTCGATAGTAGAGCAAAACTTCCTACCCCAAAATGTCTTGGGCATTTGAAGTGGTTGCTTTTCATTCAAGGCACATGTTGATGTGCCTATTTAAATTTAATTTAGATAATAATATTCGTTCATAAAAATGTGAAAACGTTCAATATTTTCCAAATGTATCGAGCGCCTTGTTAGGTAAACCTTTAGCAAGAGAAACTTAAATTTGAAAGTGAGGACCTGCTTTTCTTTTAATTTGGAAATCAGACAGGGGATCTTTGTGCTAGGAAGACTCACTTGAGTGTTTCTCTTAGAAATGTAAGGAAAGGTGCTTAGACAGGTAGGAGAGAAAGTTTAACAGGGTCTAACCTGAAAAAGACCTTATCTGCTAATGTCTTAAGGAGCTTCTCCTGTTTGCCTTTGGTCTTTTGGGACTAACTCTGAAGGTCCTTGGACAATCCGGGGAGAAGAGAGCCCTGTTGGGTAAAGCTGTGCGTCCTAGTAAGCTGGGCAGGTAGGGGCTCAAGCGATCAATCTGAGCTTCTGAATAACAAATTTAACCTTATTCCAGACTGGTCATACCAGTTACATCAATAGGTTGTGAACTAGAGCACTCTTACTTTCTTTTCATACTTGAATTCCATCTCATTCTTGTCTCCTGGGCTCTAATATAAGCACAGATTGAAGACTTTTCTAACATACTCCTTCACAGTTTTAGAAGCAAAAAATGTAAAAGTCAAAAAACCCCACATCCAAACAGAATGTCAAAATAATCAAGTTAAAATGGCATGGCCCAAACAGCTAAACAGTCAGAAATGCTAGCATAAAATGTAGCATCACCCCATATAAAGAAACAGTATACAGTACTCTTTATTTGCCTAGTACCATCCAGATACTACGGAGGTCACAAGATTTGATTGTCTCCTAAAAATAAATAAGCCAAAGAAAATATTGCATCTAAATTCTTGCCCAAATTTTCTAATAAAGAAACCATGATGTCTGCTTACACATTTTCATGACCACGGTATTTTAGAAACTGCAACTTGAGGACACTGCCAATTATTATCTGCCTATTATGTGCCAGGCGCTGCTGAGTGCTTTTCAGAAATCATCTCACTTAGCCCTTTCAACAACCTTGCTTGGCAGGATGATGCAATAGTGTGGGCACATTCAGGCTGCCTAGATTAAAATGAACTTGATGTTAGACTTTGGGACTCTTCTGATTTAAATCCCAAGCTCCATCAATACCAGCTGCATGACTCTTAAGATAGTTCAAACTTTACGTTAAAATGCTTCAGCATAAACAGTGTGATAGGTTCAAGGTTTGGTTTAAGAGAAACTCCAGGTGCAGCTAAGCATTCTATTTCACCACCCAGGGTGGCACAGTTTGTTTTTTTAATCAGAGTACACATCGCAGAATTGAGATGGCTTCTGTTGGCCATACTTCTATCAACACCCCAGCCCTACTAGTTAACCAATAAGAAATTGGCTCTCGTTTGAGGAAATGAATGATGGTCATAAAGATGCAAGGATTGACTGAGATCTTTTAGACATACTATTGTTGAAATAATTTCTAGGCCCAAGATGGAGTGGTTCCTGCCCTGGGTGCCACATCAGCAAACCAAAACCTAAACTTTCCTGTTCCTGTAAATGTCCCACTTGACCAGAAATAGATTATAGTCAGTCAGCCAACCCCCAAATGCCAAGCCAACTCTGGGCTCTGTACTTATTTCCTTGATCCTTATTCATTTTCTATTTTTTTCTCTTCCTTGTTTCTTATTCTTTAAGCTATAAAAACTGTCTGCCTCTCACCCCAGTTTGGAGTTCTCTGGACCCTTGGGAATGGAGACTGTCCACTTCATGAAGTGTTAAAGTTTGTATTACCTAAATCGTGTTCTTTAATCATGTTTAACACTATTTACTCTTGCATACTCGATGTGTAAGAATCTAGTTCCCTTGGAGATGGGGCCCTAGGCTTTTATCCTAAATAAATAGTCTGATATCCACCCACTGTGACTGGACTTCTGGGTGCCTGATGCTTACTTATAAGAGTAACTGGATCCTCTCTCTGGAGTACTGCCATCTGCCTCTAGGAAATTTCATGCAAGCTGGTGGGTAGAAAATCTGAAAGGACAGAAAACTGGGAGTAGGAGGAAGACAGAAAAGGGAAACAGAGTTGAGATCTGTGTTAGCCCATAGTAGATAATCAGTAATTGGCTGTTTAGGGTTTCAGCACAGGACTGTTTGTCATGACTGATCTTGGAGTTTAATCCGGGTAAAGAGGGAAGAAGAGCCCTCAGGTGACTAAGGACAGTAGAATCAGTGGACAGTAGATTCCAGTAGAAAAGGACTGTTCGGAGTGGGGGATATGGGAAGCAATGAGGTAGAAAATAAGTAGTAGTGCTCAGACAGTTGAATGAAATTCAGAATATGGAGGGGGAATTATTGGTACTCTAATGACCATGAGAATAGGTGGCTAAGGTCAGACATCGAAAGGACCATCTGGGTAGGATTTTTGAAAACATCAAGAATTATGGTAGACGCAGGGTTGGCAAGAGTCACAGTGAATCAAGAAACAAAACCTTCAAGGAATGTGGCAGAGTGACCTCAAGGGTGATATCTGACTGACTGCACTGATAAAATGAAACTACCAAGTCTGTACGATTTGGGTCATTTATCTACATAAATGGTATTCCATATACCATAGGGACCCACTGGTATCTGACTCTTTTATTATGTAAGACTAGCCTAGTTTAGCATGCCTAGATTAACAGCTGATGAATTACTCCATAAAAGTTTTGTAGATTTTTTTAGTCTATTTTAATTGAATATTTTTTTAAATTGAAGTATAGTTGAGTCACAATGTTGTGTTAGTTTCAGGTGTACACCACAGTGATTCAGTTACACATACCTATATATATATATCTGTTCTTTTTCAGACTCTTTTCCCTTATAGGTTATTACAAAATATTGAGTAGAGTTCCCTGTGCTATACAGTAAGTCCTTGTTGGTTATCTATTTTATATATAGTCATGTGTATATGTTAATCCCAATCTCATAATTTATCCCTCCCCTCCTTTTCCCCTTTGGTAACCATAAGTTTGTTTTCTATGTCTGTGGGTCTATCATAATTTCTTTTCTCCTGAAAAATATTGTTACGTACTTAGAAAAATGATAATGCCTTTACGGGCACAGGAAAAGAGAGAACAAAATTTGGGTATCTCATAGTTCTTTTCAAATTTCTGCTTGAAACTATTCAGTCTAGATGCTTTTATGAGCCATACAAATCGCATAATTTCTAAAATATTCTGCTTAAGATAGGTAACCTTAACAGTGAAAAGATCCAAAATCACTCATTCAGTCATCCAGTCATTCTTTCAATATGTGATGCCTCCTCTACCAGGTACTCAGGGAAGGCAGCCTTCCCACCATCAGCAACCACGTGTGCAGCTGCCCTTAGTTATTCTGGTCAGCTAGTTCACTGAAAAAGATTAATTAGAGTTTTTGCACCTCTCAGTAAGATGGGGGTTTATTATTCTCTTGAAATAAAAATAATTCATTCAGAGAATATGTCAAATCAATAGAACTGTCACCATAAGAGAAATAAACTCATAATAAGCTGAAAATTAAAATGGCATGTTTAATCAAAAAGGCCAGGATCCTCTCCTGTTAAAACTATAATTAGCTTTTGCCAAGCATGGAATCAAAAAGTATGATTTTACTTTATTCATTGGCTATAAATCTCATCCATCTGAATTCATTTTCTACCCTGTGGTTTCCTTTTTCATTCTCTAGAGAAAAAAGAATGCCTATATATATATGTCATATTTTCAACATGTGCTATGTTACCTTTAAATGTACTATTTACATAGCTCAATGACTATAGTTAGCTATATTCTAAATGAACTGCCCATTACAGTAACTTTAGAGGGTGTATTACTCCTTCTGGAACAGGGGGAGGTTCTAATGCAAGTTAGGGTAGATTTTTCCAATTGCTGTGACAGATTCTTTACATACCTGATTTCCTGTCCTCACACTGACACTGTAAGAAGGGTTAATTATTCTCCACATGCATTTTATAGATGAGGGAAACTGAATTGCAATGAGGTTAAGAAACACACTCAAAGTCACAGTAATTTTCTGCGGGAACCTCTGGGATAGAGATCATGTCAGATGAAGTTTGTTGCTATATTGTTCCAAGGTCTGTAGCTTTTCCACTCTGCCCCACGTAAGTGATAAGTCTATGGCTAATAATTATAGTAGTTAA
Source organism: Eubalaena glacialis (assembly GCF_028564815.1). NCBI lineage: Eukaryota > Metazoa > Chordata > Mammalia > Artiodactyla > Balaenidae > Eubalaena > Eubalaena glacialis. The sequence continues at coordinate 6,212,948 of NC_083718.1, read as the reverse complement.
CATTTACTGAGAAATTGAAAACGACCAGGCAGGTACTAAGGTATTATATGTTTTTAAATCTCCAACAACCTTGTGATTAAGACATCAAGGTTTAGAGAAGGAAAGTAATTTGCCTAAGATCATACAATAAATAGTCAACTTAAGTGAGACACACATCTTGGCTCTCTCTCCTGAATTCTGGCCTCAAACTATAAACAGATAATTATCCTCAGTATATGGTTTGCTACAATACAAAGGTATGAAGTGAGGGGAGATAAAGATAGAGTTCAGACTGCTTTATTTACTTTCGTAAGTGGGTAGCTCAGATATTTCCTTTAGACTTCTGCAAAATTCATAAAACTGAAATAATGATCTTTGAGTTATTTAAATTTTAAGATGATTTTAGGAAGAATCATTCCAAGTGACGCCGATGTCTTGATTTATTGGCAGTTTTGACTTCGCTCACAGCAGGAACTTTTCTCTGGTCAGTATTTCTCATTCTTATGCAAAGATGACCATAACGGGAATTCCTACCCGGATGGGTTTCATTATCGAAAGACAGGAAGTGTCTTTCGTGAGGAAGTGAGGATAACATTGTGACTTGGCTCCTAACATGGGTATATTAGCCTTGCAATCTTTTCTTCCTGGTTACTCAGTATGTAAATGCATACCTTTGGCCACTGCTGGGCATAAAACCAAAATTAAACATGCGTGGTTTGGCAAAAATCATGACTGCTACTGCACCCAGTTTTTTAGAATTTCTTAAACTATACGAGAAAACAAGTGCATTATTCTTTTTATTTTTAAAAGAACTGCTGCCCTGGTGTTAAAAATTAAACTTCACACAGTACCAGCCATACATTAGGTCCTAAATAAGTATTTGTTTTATGATGAAATGAATAAACATAACTGCAGTGTAAATGTCTCATGTTCATTCTTTATACACAGAGTCACAGAGTCATACATTTCACAGATGTTTAAGGGATGGGTTACCCAGACATTTACCTGAAAAGGGTCTGCACGTTTACAATCGTTTTGGCATCTGCCATGTAGTCTTCCTCGGCGCTCATGGTGCTTTCTTTGTCCACAACCACCATGTTGGCAGCGAAAGTCACTCCACACCTGAGTAAATCGTCTAGACTTTGATAAAAACCAACAGAGAAAAATGAACTTTCAATAAAGCTCGGTACTAGGATGGTGTTAAAACTCGCTTACACCGCTGTGCTTCTAGGCGTATAGGTTGCCCTTAGACGTGGCTTTCACAGAGTGGACGCTGGCAGATATTACGGGAACTAATATAAGACAATATTCTCTACTGATATGAAGTAAATTGCATTTGGGGTTTCTTTACGTTTCATTAGATCTCAACCATTTCAAAGCACATGCATTAAGGATCTTTATTTAATAATACTTATTAATTTTATAAATAAAACATGGAAACACCCATTTTACAATCAAATAGAATTAGAACACGTTAGAACCTTGTTTTTACGATTAGCACATTACTTCAAAGACACGACATTCACATTTTTTATCCCTGAGGCACTTTTGGTAAGAATAGAAATGAACACATATTAATTTAGATGGTCAAGCCTAATAAGGAAATATATTTATTAAAAATACTTATTTTTAAATGTCTATTATTTGTGTAAAGCTATGTGTTATAGATTGGTTCTACACAGCCAAGAGCACGTAAAATATATAAATATCGGTTGCATTCAAGCCTACCTTTTCGCCACTTTTGAGCAAGTGATTGAATGAACTAATTTTGTTGGTTGCAGGAAATAATTGCTAAACTAGGACCCAAGTTCCTATGAGTTACCACAGCGTCAGTCTTCTCCTCTATCACTGATAAAAATTTTACTTAGCACTGAATTTAAAAACAATGTTACCATAAAAGCTGAATTAAGAAAACCATTATCTCATTGCCTTTGCTTCATACAAACTACAAAAATAGGACTGAACTGGATAAGGGAGATTGTATCAAAACTTGAATGAGTGCAAGAGTATTCTAGGTTCAGAACTGATTGACGATAGATAAGAAGAATTGGGCTAATTGATTTCTACATCTTTTGATTTAAAATGAGAAGTGTAAAACTTAAAGAACAGTAGCTCTTTTTAGCTTATTAAATGGAAGAGTCAGTTCCCCAAGGATCTTCTCCAAGTGCATGATCACTTGAATTAGTCATCTCACTAATTCACTAGAGGGAATTTTCCTTTCATGGGAAGGCAAGAGGCAGGATTTCTTACTCTGTTATATGGTGAGAGAATATTACCAAAGCTTTGAGTCCAAGATCCCCAGGAGTAGTCCAGAAAAAAATATTTCGCTTGAATCAGGCACAGTGTTCTGTGGCAGGGATTTTATGGCTAAAACTGTGGAAACAGAATGTTATTCCAAATAAATTTCCTATGGCGAGAGGGGCCAGGACCGTAACATCCAATCAATATGATGACCAAGTTTAAATCTCTAGGAATACTTTACTAGGGTGTTCCTTTTATCTAGGAAATTCATAATTGTTCTTACATCTATTAAAATACATTTTTTAAAAAGAAAGAAGTAGGTGGAAAATGAATGTGATATGGTCCCTTATGTACCATAAAAATGATGCCTAAATCTTATGTCTTCAACTGACCTTATTATAGTGGTAATCCACTTTCTCATATTTCATTTCTTACAATCTTTACTTCCCTGATTAAAAAAATTGTAATTGTCTATATAGGAAAAGGGAAAGATAAGGTGGTAGAAGGTAAGCTTGACTGAAAAAAGATACACAAATAGAAGTGATAATAAAAAATGAATATTTCATCAGCAATAAATCAATGAAGTTGAAAGTTAACAAAAAACTTAACTATGAGAATTCCTGTACTAAATAGTCACTAACTACCTAAACCTGTATATATCAGTTAATTCCATACTCAAAATATTGGCCATTGTAGTTGACACATAACTTTGGCAAATGATTTTAGTAATTATTATTAAATATGAGTTTATAAAGAAATCTATAGAATCTATAGAAAATACATAAAATTGGAATGGCATTTCTGAACCACATAGAAACTTTTTTGTTCTTCATGTTTTAACTTTAAATTATTTATATTCATTTAATATTGTATTGTATTCTTTCTTTCCTTTTTTTATTTGGCTACCGATTTATTCTTATAATTCTGTGTCTATCATAATTTCTCCCCACTATCTTATCTACAAAGCCACTGCCCATTTTTTCTTTAGCACTATTGCTTTACACAGTTTGGTCACCAGATGGCGGCCCAAGAAAAAAGTCAACATGGATGAAAAACGGTTACAGATAATCTAACTGACATTGCCCCTCTTTCTACCTTTCTCTGACTTCCTTTTCGAAGAGAACTAGAATGTGAAGGAATGAATGTAGGTGAATGTTTGTGAGTGTGTTCTAATTCATTCATAGTTTTCTTTGCTTATTTATGTTTAAGGAAAATTTCAAACATAAGCAGAAGAGAATACTATACTGAACCTCCTGTACCAATCACCCAGCTTCAATAATTAGCAACTTGTAGCCAATCCTATTTCATCTCTAATCCTAGGGATTTGATCCTTTCCATTCTTCTTTTCCGCCCCGTAAATACTTTTATAGACAGAGAATTCATCATATAGTTTACATCAAAAAAGACAGATGAGAGGTTTATTTTATATCTTTTAAATATAATGTTCTAATGAATTTTAATAGAATACCCTCACAACAAAGAAACATTATTGATAAAATATGGATTGATTTCACTTTCATGGATTTAAATAATAGTTTTAGTACATCTACATTTTAGTTAGTTGGTTAGTATTATGCAACTGATAACGTAAATTATATTAATGTAGAATGGAAGCTAAATATACGTTAATCTGTTTGGCCTTTAATGTGTCCACAGCGAATAAACACTGTCAAAGTTACAAAGCTTCGTTTTTTCAGCATCTACAAGATGAAATGTAAGCATGAAAGTTCTCAGTGGATAACTTTTAGCATTTTATTTGGAATGCTCTGGGCTGATTTTTTTTAGAATGGAAAATTAAGACATTTTATAAGCATACTAGTTTTCTGATCTTTTAGTTTTTGTATTTGTTATTATGTCATGTTTATGCATATAACAATTTGTATTTTAAAACTGAAGCATTGCACACATTTGACCTTTAATTAAAAAATTTTTGGAAGACTCTAATATGTTACCAGAATAGACTGTCAAGGAAATGCTCCAATTAATAAATCTGATTTACAATGAGCATTTCCAAATTATTTTGAAGGTTTCCAGAAGTTATGATAATGATACCAATGCATCACAATGTTGAAATTCTAGGTTTTCTCTACAAAGATGTTAACAGTAATAAAGTTACTGCTATAGATGACACAAAACTGGAATAGCTTTAGAAAGGGAACAAAATTGACATGCAGCAAGATTTGTTTTAATTCAGCAACAGATTACTGCTTAGGAAGTTTGAATGCAAGATGTATAACACGAGAACATAAGCTCCACATGCAATATACATCATATTTTCAACACTGAAATGGCAAATTACACTCATCATGCAACACAGGGTGCAGCACATGACAAACCACAGGACACCACACTAGTTAGTGTGCCAAAGATTTTGTCACCTACTTGTCAATAGAGCCCACCATGTAGTAAACCATTGGAAACCAACAGATTGCATCCAGAAAATGCATATCTGGCCTAAGTAGCAGATGGGTTACAAAATGAAACACAATGTCACAACAGTGGCAGCACTTCTAGGGAAAGTAAGTAAGTTGACTTAGTTTTCATTTCCAAAACTAAACACTGTTGACAAGATTAATTTTAAGTGCCTTTTCTCTTAACATTAATTTTAAAATGTCATTTGCACTTGTTATGAATAATACAATGCACTCAACAATGATAAAAGCAAGTTGTATTTCTGCTTTCTAAATCAGAAACATTATGGCATTATTCTACAAAAACACTGAATTGATCCTCTTAATTTATGACTAAAAAGTCTTGTCAGTGAGTTTAAAATTATTCATGCTGAGAAAGTCTTGTAAAATGGGGAACTGATGATTTTATTTTGATGATATAAAACATAAGGAACTAAATTAGCATGCCTATTAAGAGCAATTTTCTCCAAGGGATATACAGAATCACAACATGTCCCTTAATATATCAACATATCAATAAATAAATATAGTATATGCACCCATCAATATATATATATTATACAAAATTAAAATTAAAGTAATTCACCTTTTACATTACTGATTTCCTCAATATATATTGTTGAGCAAATCTGTATTGCAACTGAAATCTCTACTCTTTATGCATATTTGGGGAAAGAATCATGAACATGGAAGCTTCCTTAGAAATTACCTAATCTACTGTATTCATTTTCTAAAGTTATTAATTCTTTCATGCATCTATTCACTCAGCATATATGTATCCAAAAAGTTTTATCTAACAGACATTTTAGTATACGCAGGTGTACGCAAAAAGAATATGTTAACTTGTACTGTAAGAAATAGAGTTTTTGGAACACATAAGTAAAAGCACAAAATTACAACACGTTTTAATCTGAAAAAATAAGGAATAGGTTGCACTCAGGAGACAGAGTTCAGAATCATTTCACAGAGGAAATATTTAATTTGGATGTTGAAGAATGAGTAGGAGTTGGCTCAGTAAAGGAGAAGCAAAGGGAACCTCTAGGCAAAGGGCAGTACAGCCCCTGCAATATCCCAGGTGCTTCTCCCAGCCTGAAGAAGTCTTGTCCTCCCTGATTTATTTTCTTCCTGTTGATCACGCTCATCTTTTTCCACTCTAAAGAAAAATAATGCTCAGTGCAGTGAAGCATAAAAAGAAAACTTCCAGACTATCCCTGTTGATTACATTCCTACCATCAATAAATTACTTCCTAACCATTTTAAGTGGCCCCATATTACTACATATTATAAATATACCACAATTCATTTTAAAAATCCTCAATTATTTCATTTATGTTATTTTCACTTTTGTGCTATTAATTACTGGAGTTACAAGCTATTTCCAATATCCTGCTATTATAAATGTTACTCCTCTGGACATTTTTGGATGACTCTTTTTCTAGCATTTGTTTTTATCATTTACCCCAAAACATTCATAAAACTTTTCACATTAGTGAATCACAGGTTACAAATATTTTTAAAGCTCATGCTGTCGGTTGTTTTCAACAAACATAATCATATACAGTCCCAGTAGTGGTCTTGGCTAGTGCCTGCCAATTCTTCTCTTTCTGGGCACTGCTCTGCATCTTAAAATTAGAAGGGGTATTCTCACTGCTGACTCAAGACCCTCCATGTCTCTTACCCACCTCGTGATTATAGAAGAATACGTCAGGATACAAGTGACACAAGACAGGGACAGCACTGAGATTCTGCGGTGCTTTGAAAGATCCTTTTGACTGTGTCATTTTGGGGGTTATTATTTTGTTTTATCTCTCTTTGCTCCAACATAGTTCCAGTCAGATAAAGTGAGTAGCTCAATAACTTGTGTAGCAGAGTTGGGTCCATAACTCCTCATTATTAATTGCAGAGCTATACCCTGTCTGGAATAACCTCCTCATTTTTTAAAATTCAGATTATTTCAATTATTTACACTATCTTCACTGACCATCTGTCCACTGTAACGTATCTGTCTTCCAAAGTCTTGCAACAGTAGTTAATGTTATTGAATAATTCAACTTAATAAAGATACCAAAAATTTTCCATGTGATAAGAAGTACTGGGGTCACTAATCCTTACGTTATGCCAACTCTTCTGTTAGAGCTAAAACTGAAGATTTGGCCTTTGTATTTTTTTGTTTTGTCCAGTAGAAATCATTCAAAGTACTCAGACATCAAAATTATTGCCTTATATATTCTTAAAACTCATGAATCTTACTGACATGCAATTCTGCCACAAACGTGTATTTACAATGCACAAACAATCTTTCAAATCCTTAGAAATTAACATCTGTATTGTGGTAGCATGGTTCATCCTTACATGAATCCAGCTGTTACAAGGCAAGGCAAGTCACCTGAAACCTGGTAAACATATAATCCTGATGAAGCATATCTAATGTAGGGAGTTTAGTATGCCATACCCTGCAAAATTTAACTTGTATAACAAACAGATCCATGCACTACTTTTACTGATAAAGGTGGTTTAAAAGGAAACCTGAAATATAAAGAATATATCAACTATACGTTCATATGGATTACGTTGGCTCATTTAAGTAAATCGGCAAAGGTTTTTATGGCACTAAACTGCTTAGTAAAAAAAATGAGCACATCATTCATCAGATTCCTAACTGTAATTCTATTAAGAAACATGACTATTTGAGTCTAAATATCTTCATTATATTTAAAATATCTTCATTATATATAAAAATTTTCATTATATGCAAATATGAATTAGTTAGCTATTGATAGGAAGTTAAAAGTTTTGGGAAATTGCATGGATTTGCAAGTTGAAGATCATTTTTTCCCATTTAACTAATAACTATAATGAACTTAATTTTTTTATTTCAAATTCAAGAAAAGAATGCAGTGAGAGTTTATTTTGCTAGCATTTCATAATTCCACTTTTAAGAAGTTTATTTCTCCCTTAAAAATATAGTAGTAGCTTAATTTCAACAACTTGAGATAAATTTCCCTTTTTTTGTTAATTGGGTTTTCACAGAAATTCTCCCATCAGTTTAAATAGTGACAATGTCCTTCTCTTGATTGGTAGAAGGGGGGAAACTGACATTTCCTCACTGCCTTTTATGAGTCAGATATTGTACTAGTGCTTCATATACATCATTTTATATACTTGCAAAATAACTTAAGATAAATGTTCTACTCATTTTATAAATGAGAAAATTGAGGCTTACAGAAATTCCATAATATGCAACAGGGCTATCAAGAGGGTAAACTTAGATCTTATTTCAGATCTGTATGAGTCTAAGGTCTGAATGTCTTTAATAAGGACCCTGACATATCAGACAGTTTATCGTTACTTTTGAAATAAGCTGAACTGGAGGTTACTTGTAGCTATATGTGGAAAGAAGATTGGTTTAGTAAAGGGATAGTTTAAACAAGATGTTGTAAAAATTAAGAAGATAAGCCTGGATCTTGTACTTTAACCTTGTGTAGCTTTGGGTAATGTATTCCAAAGTGTTTGACTCTCTTTTCCATGTCTCATATGAAATAGCATCATGAGATGACTAGACGATCTTTAAGGGTGAGATGGTAATCAAAATATTTAAAATCAGTGTGGTACAACAACAGGCCAAATAGAACAGATGGCCAATCAATCAGAACTGAGACCAGCTCTAATGAACCAGTATCAAGTGTAAGATGTTTTCCAATGTGCCCGGGTTTTATTTAATTACCATATGAAATGGGGAAGGCTTTCTATTTGGAAACATTGTGAAGACTTATTTTGACACATTATGTATGTGAATATCATAAATTTAATTTACATTTTTAAATCCCATATTTGTGGCATCTGTTCAATTTGTTTCTGGTATATTGAATAAATTGGTCTTCAACTAAATTTCCTAAGTAGCCATGTATTGATATTATTTTCAGCAATGCTCATGTGCATTTAAAATAAAGTCAAACCCCACTAAGCTAACTAATAATTGTAGAAGTGTGTACAATTATTAGTGTGCAAATTCTTATAACCCAGAAATATTTTAAAGAAAACATCATATTTCTTTGTAATACTATAGGATAGATTGAAAAATACTAGCCACAGCAGAGAAACAAGTATCTCATTGTTTAAAAAAAAAGAAGAGGATTGCATAAAACTTCTTGGAACGTTATTTACTGGTGTTTAGTTTTTGTTTCCTCATTCTCAATCAAAGGAACAGAGAACAACAAATAAAAATGTTAGATACCGCTTTCGGGAAATGCACAGGAAGCTGATAAATTTTACAGCCCGAGCTTTCATCCCAACCCTTTGAAAAAAAGTCAAACCGCATTAAAATCATTTAACAAACAACATCATGTGAATAGCTAGATTCCAAACTGTAAGTCCTTAGGAAAGCAAAGAAAAAATTTAACGCAAAATATTCTAAAGTTAAAATATTCTTGTTTCTAAAAACAATTGACAAACAATGTATTTTTGCATATATCAAAAACCTGTAAGTAAAGTAAGGTCACATAGTTAAAGATCAATGAACTATGAATTGCAGAGAATGTTCTAATTCTAGAATCGTCCTTGGAAAAAATCATTTAACTTCTTTGGCCTGTTTTTTCCTTTCTATGAAATAAGAGGCAGTGGTGTAATCAAGTCACACAGACTGAATTCTTTAAATGTTATCATTGTAATTTGTAAGCTTTGAGATCTTAAGCTGCTTGGTACATCTTTCTGAGGATAAATCATCACTATATAACATGGATATATTTTTTATGGAAATACAATGTGAAATAAAGGTTAGGTATCTACTATGATGATTGTCATGTAGTAAATGCTCAACAATTATTACTAAAATAAGCAGAGGGTGGTGGCAAAGAATATTAATTTTATTAAATAGTCACTACAGTACTATTCAGATAAAATATTCTCTGATAAAAGCTACATCTATATTTATATTGAAATACTGACCAGTTTGCCAGTAACTAAGACAAACAGAGTCTTCAGATTTTTCTATGATTAATCAGATTCAGGAATCAAGACTCTAGAAACAACCACTTGATTTTTATATTTCTAATATACAAACCAATCAATCAATCATTCAGTAACTGGGCATTTTGGTAACCTGTGAATTCAAAACCAAACAGAAAGAGGCTGATTTAGTTATGGCAATTCCAAAGTCTACACCAGGTACACAGGTTAAGAAATCCTATCTCCTGCCACCTGCTCATTGGAATAATAAGGGGGAGAGAGGGGGATTAGTGACTCTGAGATAAGATTACTTAGCAAGACTGGATATGGAAAAGGAGTGGAGCTCATCTCCATTCCATGGAGTAAACTCCACTCCCAAATTTGGCAAGACTGATTCTTTTATTGTGGTTTATAAGGAATGTATATTTGGCATTCACATTCAGATTTCTCACATATATTTGGTCTTCACCACATTTTCTAGCTCACAGCTCCCAAAACCCTTGGAATTTCCTGAGTGATAACAGCAATGGGAGCATCTTTTGTCGTAATATTTGGTCTCTAATCCTCAGTTCCTGAAATCACTTCAGAGCCAAAAAAGGTGAAAGGGGTGTCTTGTTCTCCATAACAAGCCCCTTTCCAGGACCACTGGGTTTAAATTAATGAGGTGCCTTTTGGAAAGTACCTAAGGATGGGGCTGTTTGCCAGGGAAACTGAAGTTCCAACCTGAATAGAGGGTTGGAACTTCAGTCCCACCCCGTGATTTTTGAGGAAGGGGGAGGGGCAGGAGATTGAGTTCAATCACCAATGGCCAATGATTTAATCAATCGTGCCTATGTAATGAAGCCTCCATTAAAAATCCAAAAGGATGGAGTCTGGAGAACTTCTGGGCTGGTGAACAGGTAGAGATTTGGTGATAGTGGTGCCCACATAGAGGGCGTGGAAGCTTCACGCCCTTTCCCCATACCTTGCCCTGTGCATCTCTTCCATCCAGTTGTTCCCAAGTTATATGCTTTTATAATAAGGTGGCAATCTGGTCAGTAAAATGTTTCTCTGAATTCTGTGAGCTGCTCTAGCAAATAACTTGACCTTGAGTAGGTGGTTGTGGGAACCCCCGATTTACAGCCACTCAGTCAGAAGTACAGGTAACAACCTAGACATGCAACTGGCATCTGAAGTCTAAGGAGGGGGTCACTGAAACTTCCCATCTATAGCGGCTCAGTTATGGGGTGATAACCTGGCTTGTGATTGGCTTCTGAAGTGGGGGTGGGACAGTTCTGTAAGACTGAACTTTCAACCTGTGGAATCCGATGCTATTTCTGGGTAGATGGTGTCAGAAGTGAGTTGAATTCCCCCAGAACTGAGCTGGTGTCCTGAGCATTGCTTGCTGGAGGTGTGGAGAAACCCTCTGACACACACATACACATTGAAATCGGGACCAAGAACCCAATTAGGAGATTTACACATCAGGACAAGAAATTATACCTTGAAATAATATAAACAAGGTGAAAGGATAGTTTTTACCCTTTGCTTTATCACAGGGCTGCTGTAGGCACAGCGCCACTTCTTTCTTTTCAAGCCTCTTCCTATCTGCTTCTCTGTATTCTGGGGCCTGAGTTGATCCACTTTGATCCAAGCCATCCGAGATGGGAATGCTCTAAGTCAACCAGCTTGTAAATACCCCTGTCTTAAATTCATCTTTAAGGCAGTGGACACATTACACCATAGCAAAAAGAGCCAAAATTGGACACTTCTGAATTCACATAGTTGATGAGCATCTCTTATGTGCCAGATCTTAGCCAGTTTCTTAGAGCCTCCTACCAGAGAATTTCCAGAATAAGGGATATATCCCAAGGCCTTGGAGGTGCTTTGCCACCATACTCTATCACCCTAGCCATCCAGTAATCCAACTTTTATTCTCCTAAGATTTGTTTTATTAAGCTTTTATTTCTTCTGACATTGGGTCCAAGTTTTTGTTCCCCTACACCTGCCCTAAGTTTACCTCACCTTTCCTTGGATGCTAAAGTAGTATCAAAAAAGTCATTGAGTCATCAGACCTGAAAATGCTTCAACTGAAACCTCTAGAGGTGTGCTCAAGTTTTAGAGTTGATTAGCATTGAGATACTGACTCTAAAACAAGATGCATCAATGAGTATCTTGATATTCATATATTCAGAATAAATAATGTCATGCAGTTACAATATATTGGGGAGATATCTCTGTTTTGAAAAAATTCTTTTGATAAATTTTAAAAGCAGAGACAAGGCAGCAGATTTTGCCCTCATTTGGTTTACCCTGAAATTTGCATCACTTTAGAGTTTAAGAGGAGAGTTGGAGGATTCTAAAATATGGTATTGATTTAAGGACCATCTGCTACTAATCTGAGTCAGAGAGAGAAATATTGCAATTTTAGTATACAATGGATTTGACCACAGCATTTAGAGATATATATTTATATTCGTATAAGGATTTTGAAATGTTTAAGTAGTCTTATTTCACAAGAGTATATCAATCAGACATTTTCAAAAGAAATGAACATGGTAAAGCACAAACTATTCATGTTATGTTACAGAATATATGTTTTAACAGTGGAAGAATCATAAGAACTTATGATGATGTGTAATGGTATGATATAAAATGGATCATTAATATGCTCCTCTGATAATTAATGGTTCTTTACAAAGACAATGAAATTGTCCAGTTTTGGCAGAGATTTTCCAGGCTAGTTGATTAATTTAACGAAAATAACTATAATTATTTCAGTGGCATGTTTCCGACTGGTAGAGAGCAATGACCACTTGCAAAAATAGTTTTAAATAAAAGGCTCAGAGTACTCCGGTGATGTTTTAAGTTGTATTTGTGAAACACGATCATATACAATGGTTGTTTTCTACCACAGCACAGAATATATCTCTCAATGAATCATGTGCCATAATGTATCTGATTTAAAATATTCTAAGTAAATTAAATTATTTTTGATAAAATATTAACAAATTTTTGTCTTGTTTGTGCATTTTAAAATATACTTACGGGTTATCCAATAGCAGTATTACGGGATTAAGTTCTTTCTTTGGTCTATAATATGCCCTGAGAGGAACAATAAAATTATACAATCCATTTCCAGCTGTTTCAGCTGCAACTATAATTAGCTTATTTTTGAATCCATAGGCTTTTGCGTCCTCATAGCAGTTATGCTGGCAACTCTAGAGAAGAAAAATTATACAAAGAAAGGCCATTTTTATACTCCACTAATATTGGGTAAAAATATTTAGAAGATCTGGAAATGTGAAATTAATCTAACCTAGTAAATCCTTTGTTTTCTAACAAATTTGAAAATAGTTACATTTTTCTATGCCCAGTTCTCCAGCCTGAAGGTGTGCATGGACAAGACAAATGAATTGCAGGTATGCAGCTTGATGTGGGGAAGGAAAAGGCAGCAACACAGTGTACACATGTTCTACTGCAAACTGAAACTTGCTGCCAGATGACATCTGGGTATCAATATTAAGGAATCATCACAAGGTATATGTATATCAAAGCATCATGTTATATACCTCAAATATACACAATTTGTATTTTTCAATCATACCTCAATAAAGCTGGAAAAAAATAAATAATCTGCCTCTGACTTTATTTCCAGAAATAGAGTAATATTAAAATTAAATAATCTTGGAACATTCCAAGTATGGAATATGAAAAGGATGGATATCGATATCAAAAGGGATTTTTTTTTGGTTAAAAAACAAAAACAAAAATTAAAAGAAGAAAACCCTAATTGTCTAAATGTATACCTGAGCTGGCAAGATAACGATGCAAATACTCAAATGTAAAATACTAATGTTAACAATAATAACAACAAAAAAATGACAACACATTACCAAAATGTGTTTCCTGAGGATATTTTGCTATTTCCTAGGGAGCTAGAATTTACTGGACTTAGCATTATTAAATCAAGATCCTTTTAAACAAAATTATCTGCCTGGAGAATTGCTTTAGTGTTCTGGTTTTTTAATCTCTATATGTCTTTATGAGGGTTTCTTTTTATTTGGGTTGAGATTTGTTGATTCTCTGTGGATTCATCATCAACTCTGGAATGTTCTCTGCCTTTATTCTTTAATAAAAAATTACAGAACATTGTTGGGAACAAGGTACTTTGAGTCAGCAGAAACAATAAACAACAGAATTAGACTCACAAAGATTACAGATTTCACTGTTATAAGATTCAGAATAGAAAATGAGCGTGTTTACTATGTTTAAAGAAATAAAAGAGAACATTCAAAGCATGAGCAAAGAACAAGAGGGTATTTAAAATATTCACTTAAATGTTTAAAGAATTACATATACTCTATTCTGGAACTAAAAATATAACAATGAAAAACAGAAACTCAAAAGATGATTTAAATTGCCCATTTGATGCATCTGAAGGGATCAACTGCATGATTGAGTTGAAGTAATTACTCAGAATACAGAAAGAAAAGAGAAAGTAGTACGGAAAAATTAAGACACTTGGAAGATAGTGTGAGAATGTCTAATACACATTTAAACAGAATACCTGAAAAAGAGATGCGAGAATCAGCAAGAAGCACTATTCACATAAATATTGACTGAGGATTTTCTAGAATGAATGAAATATCCAAATCCTCAGGTTCTGGAAACCCAATGAATCCTAATCCAAATAAATAAAGAGAAATCCAGTGTCATACACATTGTCATAGTGCAGAACAGCCAAGACAACAAGAAGATCTTAAAAGCAGCCAGAGAGGAAAGAGAGCTTTAACTACCAGAAACACAAATTACAACGATGGCTGACTTCTCATCAGCAGTGTGGAGTGCAGAAGGTAGTAAATAAAATCCTAACAGGCTAAAAGAAAAAGAAAACTCAGAGCCTGGAATTGGACACCCAGCAAAACTACTGTTCAAGAAGGAGGACAAAATAAGGACATATCTAGGGAAAGTGAAATTGAAAGAATTGACCACTAATAGGATCTCATTAGTAGAATTTCTAAAAGCTGTAATCATGGAAGTAGGAAGATCAATCCAGCAGGAAGGATTAAGGCATAAGAAAGAATGGAGAAATGGGGAATGGTAAAGGAGAAGGACAGGAAGTCTTCACTGGAAGTATGATTGGAGAATTACTACTATAAACAGGATCTGAAGCCACATGAAATTAGGTCACTTACAAAGAGATGGTGGAAGGAGAAGGATGACAGGCTGAGGCTGAGATTATTAAGAACTTCACTTTTACGAGATCAAATGAGGTCAAAGAACTAATATAGAAGCTTTAGAAGTAGCTCAACTAGTAAGAACAAAAAAAGAAATAGAACAAGGACAAAACAGGGAACTTAGTATTGATAAACCTTGGCCAAAAAGGAGCCTGCTGATACTGATGCAAAACGGACTGGGCAACAAAATACCTGCTCACAGACTTCATGGACACAGTAGGATTGGCTGCATAACCCCATCTGCTAATCGCAAAGTGGGCACTCATTTACAGAGCAGACCACCACCTCCGGCCAGACTAACGCCACCTAAAGAATGGATAACCCCAGATGTTATCGGCCAATCAACGATACTCGGAAACATCGCTTTTTTACTTTGGTAAAGAGACAACTTGTCTTTTGGCTTTAAAAGACTGCTTCTCGGGGCTTCCCTGGTGGCGCAGTGGTTGAGAATCTGCCTGCCGGTGCAGGGGACACGGGTTCGAGCCCTGGTCTGGGAAGATCCCACATGCCACGGAGCAACTAGGCCCGTGTGCCACAACTACTGAGCCTGCGCGTCTGGAGCCTGTGCCCCACAACGAGAGAGGCCACGACAGTGAGAGGCCCGCGCACCGCGATGAAGAATGGCCCCCGCTTGCCACAACTAGAGAAAGCCCTTGCACAGAAACGAAGACCCAACACAGCCAAAAATAAATAAATAAATAAATAAATTTATTTAAAAAAAAAAAAAGACTGCTTCTCCTCCAGCAAGCCTCATCTCTGAAAGCATAACTTTTCCTGTATCAGGTTCCCTTCTTGGGAATCAGTGGTGGAATCATTTCGACTCTTTGGTTTCCCAACATTACTTTCATCTTTGTGTGTTAAAAAGTAAAATGCCACCAGATGTGAACCCAAGCTTTATGGGACCTAAAGCTTATATTATTTTGGAAATCCTCTTTAAGGAAAAAAACACAGAAGTCATACATAAAAAATCAGTCACAGGTTCTTGGAAGGGGCCAATACAGGAGAAGGGCTCTGAAGCTTGAGATGCATCAAGGTTACCAAAGATGCAGAGCAAGGCAGCGCTAGAAATGCTGTGAAGCAGGAAAGTAAAACAAGGACTGACAAAAAATAAGGCATCGAGAGACGGAACTGTCCATCTTAATGGACCCAGTTGAACATTTGGGAGCAGTGGTAAGGATTCACAAAAAAACTTTAGGAAGATAGAGGCAGAAATTTTCTAATGTTCTGCTAATCTTCCTCAAGAGTGACAGCCACAGCCAAGATTCATAATGTTCATCACATGGAAAAAATAATAGTAGTAAAAATATTAACAAAATGTATTAAGTGCCTATACATTTATTACATTCCTGGCACTGTGAAAAGCTTTTTCCATGCACGAATTTATACCATCTTCACAAGAACCCTATAAGGGTCATATTAAAATTACAAGCATTTTGGAGATATGGAAACTGAAATTTAATGATAATGTTATTTGCCCAAATGGCCGAGCCTGTAAGCAGAGAGCTGGGATTTTAACTCCAGCTAACTCCAAAATATAGAATAAAGGAAGAAATTCCTGGTTAGAATTAGTGGCACATTTTAATTTCTGGGAGATGGGGGGTTTGAGAGTCTTCTTTTTATCTGTCCTCTGACTCATCATGAAAACAAATTCTTACCCAGGTCATGTCCAATGGCCATACTGTGAAAGAGAAAGATTCCTGCTTTCTTGGAATCTTTCTGTTTTGGATGGTTTCTCCTGAATATCAAGGCAGGAACCAAGAACTACTGTAAAATCTTTAGGAAAGGGGACATTAGGCAAGACACTTCCAGTCTAATAATTCAATAATGAATTATGACTAGCTAATTTCACCATGTCAAGCGATTCCACTTTGAGATTTGAGGCAAAAATGTCTAGTAAAATAAATAGAGCGCATCTGGCCAAAATGATCTGGGGAGACTCTGGTTTGAGGCTCTGGCATCTTTGTTTTTCTCTTTGAAACAAAGACTGACCAACTTGTTGGCTACATTAATAGAAGGTAAACCACTTGGGTAATCTTTAGTGCAGTTAAGAAAGTAAAATTCACCACTTTATGTATTACACTTACATTTGAAAGATAATATTCTTTTAACATATTTTAGTCAAAAGACTGTACAAAATTATTTAAATACATGTAATTACACAATGCCATCATTTTAGCTTTACAGAAAATAACAGTAGTAAGTGCTTACCTTGTCTAGTCTTAAGCAGCAAAATGGCACTTTTTCATGAAGGAGATGACAAAAAGTGGGTGAACTTCCTATATATGGAGAGTAAGGTGGGTAGCCTTTAGCATATCTGTAAAACAATATGAAATATTGAATTGCCTTGAATTAATGCAGGCAAAGTCAGACAATCAAGTTATAGCCATGTCCCTCTACTTTGATAAAGTTAGATGCAGTAATTCTTTATTTTGATATGGAAATAGTTTAGAACAGGGCCCATGGACCTAATCTGGCCCATCACATGGTTTTGTGAACTAAAGTAGTTTTAATATTTTTAAATGGTTGGAAAAACAAGTCAAAAGAAGAATAATATTTCAGCTCGTGAAATTATACGAAATTTAAATTTCAGTGTCCACAAGTGAGTTTTGTCAGAACACTGTCATGGTCACTCATTTTATGTATTGTCTTTGGGTGCTTTCATGCTTCAGAAACAGAGTTGAGTAGTTGGAGCAAAGACCACATGGTCCATAAAGCTGGAAACATTTACTAGCTGGTTCTTTCCAGAAAAAGTTTGCCAATCCTCAGTTTAAAAGATTTAGACACATTTTAGAAAATAGTAATGTTAATCTTTACAAAATATATTAAAGCAAAATGCATTACTATGATTCACTCTATCAATATTCATCAGTCATGGATGCATAACCGAAAAAGAGTAAATTATTTTAGATTGAGTAAATTATTCCATTAGACCCACACAAAAGCCAGAGTTTTTGCTGGAATCACGCTTAAATATTATCAAAGATACTCAGTTTATTTGCTGACTTTATAAAAATAGTCACCTGCACATTATGGCTGTAAAATTTTCAAAATGAAACTATCAAAAAGTAGCAGCATACCCAAAGCAATCTACAGATTCAATGCAATCCCTATCAAACTACCACTGGCATTTTTCACAGAACTAGAACAAAAAATTTCACAATTTGTATGGAAACACAAAAGACCCCGAATAGCCAAAGCAATCTTGAGAACGAAAAATGGAGCTGGAGGAATCAGGCTCCCTGACTTCAGACTATATTACAAAGCTACAGTAATCAAGACAGTTTGGTACTGGCACAAAAACAGAAATATAGATCAATGGAACAGGATAGAAAGCCCAGAGATAAACCCACGCACCTTATATGGTCACCTTATCTTTGATAAAGGAGGCAAGCATATACAGTGGAGAAAAGACAGCCTCTTCAATAAGTGGTGCTGGGAAAATTGGACAGATACATGTAAAAGTATGAAATTAGAACACTCCCTGACACCATACACAAAAATAAACTCAAAATGGATTAAAGACCTAAGTGTAAGGCCAGACACTATCAAACTCTTAGAGGAAAACATAGGCAGAACACTCTATGACATAAATCACAGCAAGATTCTTTTTGACCCAGGTCCTAGAGAAATGGAAATAAAAACACAAATAAACAAATGGGACCTAATGAAACTTAAAAGCTTTTGCACAGCAAAGGAAACCATAAACAAGACCAAAAGACAACCCTCAGAATGGGAGAAAATATTTGCAAATGAAGCAACTGACAAAGGATTAATCTCCAAGATTTACAAGCAGCTCATGCAGCTCAATAACAAAAAAACAAACAACCCAATCCAAAAATGGGCAGAAGACCTAAATAGACATTTCTCCAAAGAAGATATACAGATTGCCAACAGACACATGAAAGAATGCTCAACATCATTAATCATTAGAGAAATGCAAATCAAAACTACAATGAGATATCATCTCACACCGGTCAGATTGGCCATCATCAAACAATCTAGAAACAATAAATGCTGGAGAGGGTGTGGAGAAAAGGGAACACTCTTGCACTGTTGGTGGGAATGTAAATTGATACAGCCACTATGGAGAACAGTATGAATAGAACTACCATCCGACCCAGCAATCCCACTACTGGGCATATACCCTGAGAAAACCATAGTTCAAAAAGAGTCATGTACCAAAATGTTCATTGCAGCTCTATTTACAATAGCCAGGACATGGAAGCAACCTAAGTGTCCATCATCGGATGAATGGATAAAGAAGATGTGGCACATATATACAATGGAATATTACTCAGCCATAAAAAGAAATGAAATGGAGGTATTTGTAATGAGGTGGATGGAGTTAGAGTCTGTCATACAGAGTGAAGTAAGTCAGAAAGAGAAAAACAAATACAGTATGCTAACACATATATATGGAATCTAAGGAAAAAAAAAAAAGGCCATGAAGAACCTAGTGGCAAGATGGGAATAAAGACACAGACCTACTAGAGAATGGACTTGAGGATATGGGGAGGGGCAGGGGTGAGATGTGACAGGGTGAGAGAGTGTCATGGACATATATACACTACCAAATGTACAATAGATAGCTAGTGGGAAGCAGCTGCATAGCACAGGGAGATCAGCTCGGTGCTTTGTGACCACCTAGAGGGGTGGGATGGGGAGGGTGGGAGGGAGGGAGATGCAAGAGGGAAGAGATATGGGAACATATGTATATGTATAACTGATTCACTTTGTTATAAAGCAGAAACTAACACACCATTGTAAAGCAATTATACTTCAATAAAGATGTTTAAAAAAAAAAAGTAGCAGCATAAATGAAAATTAAGAAATAAAAGAAAATTTAGTAGAGGCAAAGTTATTTTATCCAGTATGAAAGCTCTTTTATGATAAAGAAAATTTATCTTTCAAACCAAGAAATTTCAAATCTACTTAGAACTATTTTCCAGACATCATTAGCTAGGATGGTAAAATGGAGAACATTTTGCAAGTTTAGAAGTTGATAGTCTCCCACTATTACTTCAACATCTTTTTCATTTTTCTAGATATAAAAAAAATTCCACCTCAGTTTTTTCAGTACATGTAAAGAAAGAATTTGTATCACACCACACACACCACCATTTCTAGAAATATACTGGTGGTCAAACCTCTTCTTCTTCCTGTCAAATATTTCATAGATCTATTTGAGTATTATTAATTTCTTGGAGAGTGGACTTGTCTTCTGTGGGTATGTGTAAGTTTCTTGTAATAAATATTTAAAAGTGTGAAGGATTAACAGAAGGATTTTTCTAAGGTTCAATTATATTTCAGTTCATTTTAGTTCACTTCAACATTGATTGAACTTCTATTATATGAAAAATATTAGAATTGTTTGAATGATGTTACCTTTGCCACTACGACTAATACTACACCAAATAGTATTTAATACTCATTGAATGTTTACTCTGCACAAACCATTGTCCTAAGCACATTACTCTGTTATCTCAATTAATCTTCATATGAACACTATTTACAGATAAAGCATCCTGGGTCAGAAGATTTTAATCAAAGTCACTTGCACACAACCAGTATAAGGTAGAACTGCCATGGGACACAAATTCCTTCAGACTCCACTGTCAAGACTGTTGAACACTGTGCTTTCCTCAAGAAATGCCAACATAATATATGAATACAAGTAAATAAACTCTACTGTAGGCTAAAATGTGATTAATAGCTTAAACATTGATACTATCTGTTATGGAATCTTAGTAAAGAGAACTAGTACTTCCTTTATTCATTCATTCAAAATATTATTGATGTACCCTGAATAAAAATGATTGCTGAATGCTGAAATAAGAGAAGCTTAATGGAAGAAGCTGCATTACATGTCATTGAATAATTGATTGAACTTCAATATGGAGGCGAAAAAATAAATGAGAGGTAGAAGGTACATTATAATTCAACAAAATCATATAATTATGAAAATACAAACTGTATCCCTAAAGAAAAATATGTAAAATATGATATAGGTTATATCATGGAAATGCTGATTTACCTATTTTTTTCTTTAAAGATAAAGGATAATATAGAGAAAAATGAGGCTGTCAATAGCTGTTGAAGCCAGAAATTTGAGGCCTTAGGATACTTTATCATCAAGAGAGATACTGGCTGAGGGAGGGGCAAGATGGCGGAAGAGTAAGACGTGGAGATCACCTTCCTCCCCACAGATACATGAGAAATACATCTACACGTGGAACTGCTCCTACAGAACACCCACTGAACGCTGGCAGAAGACGTCAGACCTCCCAAAAGGCAAGAAAATCCCCACGTACTTGGGTAGGGCAAAAGAAAAAAGAAATAACAGAGACAAAAGAATAGGGACGGGACCTGCACCAGTGGGAGGGAGCTGTGAAGGAGGAAAGGTTTCCACACACTAGGAAGCCCCTTCGTGGGCAGAGACTGCGGGTAGCAGAGGGGGGAAGCTTCAGAGCCACGGAGGAGAGCGCAGCCACAGTGGTGCGGAGGGCAAAGCGGAGATTCCCGCACAGAGGAGCGGTGCCGACCAGCACTCACCAGCCCGAGAGGCTTATCTGCTCAGCCGCCGGGACGGGCGGGGCTGGGAGCTGGGGCTCGGGCTTCGGTGCTGGCCGGGAGGGAGTCCGGGAAAAAGACTGCAGCTGCCGAAGAGGCAAGAGACTTTTTCTTGCCTCTTTGTTTCGCGGCGCGCAAGGAGAGGGGATTCAGAGCGCCGCCTAAACGAGCTCCAGAGACGGGCGCGAGCTGCGGCTATCAGCGTGGATCCCACAGCAACAGGGACGCAGAGGGAAAAACGGAGAGATTCCCGCACAGAGGCTCGGCGCCGAGCAGCACTCACCAGCCCGAGAGGCTTGTCTGCTCAGCCGCCGGGGCGGGCGGGGGCTGGGAGCTGAGGCGCGGGCTTTGGTCGGATCCCAGGGAGAGGACTGGGGTTGGCGGCGTGAACACAGCCTGAAGGGGTTAGTGCACCACAGCTAGCCGGGAGGGAGTCCGGGAAAAAGTCTGGAGCTGTCGAAGGGGAAAGAGACTTTTTCTTGCCTCTTTGTTTCGCTGCACGCCAAGGAGAGGGGATTCAGAGCGCCACTTAAACGAACTCCAGAGACAGGCGTGAGCCGCGGCTATCAGCGCGGACCCCAGAGACGGGCATGAGACGCTAAAGCTGCTGCTGCCGCCACCAAAAAGCCTGTGTGCGAGCACAGGTCATTCTCCACACCGCCCCTCCCGGGAGCCTGTGCAGCCCGCCACGGCCAGGCTCCCGTAATCTGGGGACAACTTCCCCGGAGAGCGCACAGCACGCCTCAGGCTGCTGCAACGTCACGCCAGCTTCTGCCGCCGCAGGCTCGCCCCGCCTCCTCCGTACCGCTCCCTCCCCCCGGCCTGACTGAGCCAGAGCCCCCGAATCAGCTGCTCCTTTAACCCCGTTCTGTCTGGGCGGGGAACAGACGCCCTCAGGGGACCTACATGCAGAGGCGGGTCCAAATCCAAAGCTGAACCCCGGGAGCTGTACGAACAAAGAAGAGAAAGGGAAATCTCTCCCAGCAGCCTAGAAGCAGCGGATTAAAGCTCCACAAACAACTTGATGTGCCTGCATCTGTTGAATACCTGAATAGACAACGAATCATCCCAAATTTAGGAGGTGGACTTTGGGAGCAGGATATATTAACTTTTCCCCTTTTCCTTTTTTTGTGAGTGTATATGTGTATGCTTCTGGGTGAGATTTTGTCTGTATAGCTTTGCTCTCACCGTTAGTCCTAGGGTTAGGTCCGTCCGTTTTTTTTTTTTTTTTTCTTAAAAAAATTTTTTTTCCCCTAATAAATGTTTTCTTAATAATTTTTTCCTTATTTTCTCTTTTTAAAAAATTTAAAAAAAATTTTTAGTAAGTTTTTTCATATTTTTTATTTTAAAAAATTAAAAAAAATTTTTTTCTTAATAAATTTTTTCTTAATAATTTTTTTCTTATTTTTAGTATAAAAAATTAATAAATCTATTTTTAAAAATTAAAAAAATTTTTTTCTTAATAAATTTATTCTTAATAATTTTTTTCTTATTTTTTATTATAATTGCTTTATTTTATTTTATTTTATCCTCTTTTTTTCTTTCTTTCCATTTTTTCTCCCTTTTATTCTGAGCCGTGTGGATGAAAGGCTCTTGGTGCTCCAGCCAGGCATCAGGGCTGTGCCTCTGAGGTGGGAGAGCCAACTTCAGGACACTGGTCCACAAGAGACCTCCCAGCTCCACGTAATACCAAACGACGAAAATCTCTCAGAGATCTCCATCTCAACATCAAGACCCAGCTTCACTCAACGACCAGCAAGCTACAGTGCTGGACACCCTATGCCAAACAACTAGCAAGACAGGAACACAGCCCCATCCATTTACAGAGAGGCCACCTAAAACCATAATAAGGCCACAGACACCCCAAAACACACCACCAGACGTGGACGAGCCCACCAGAAAGACAACATCCAGCCTCATCCACCAGAACACAGGCACTAGTTCCCTCCACCAGGAAACCTACACAACCCACTGAACCAACCTTAGCCACTGGGGACAGATACCAAAAACAACGGGAACTACGAACCTGCAGCCTGTGAAAAGGAGACCCCAAACACAGTAAGATAAGCAAAATGAGAAGACAGAAAAACACACAGCAGATGAAGGAGCAGGGTCAAAACACACCAGACCTAACAAATGAAGAGGAAATAGGTAGTCTACCTGAAAAAGAATTCAGAACAATGATAGTAAGGATGATCCAAAATCTTGGAAATAGCATAGACAAAATGCAAGAAACATTTAACAAGGACGTAGAAGAACTAAAGAGGAACCAAGCAACGATGAAAAGCACAATAAATGAAATTAAAAATACTCTAGATGGGGTCAATAGCAGAATAACTGAGGCAGAAGAAAGGATAAGTGACCTGGAAGATAAAATGGTGGAAATAACTACTGCAGAGCAGAATAAAGAAAAAAGAATGAAAAGAACTGAGGACAGTCTCAGAGACCTCTGGGACAACATTAAACGCACCAACATTCGAATTATAGGGGTCCCAGAAGAAGAAGAGAAAAAGAAAGGGACTGAGAAAATATTTGAAGAGATTATAGTTGAAAACTTCCCTAATATGGGAAAGGAAATAGTTAATCAAGTCCTGGAAGCACAGAGAGTCCCATACAGGATAAATCCAAGGAGAAACACACCAAGACACATATTAATCAAACTATCAAAAATTAAATATAAAGAAAACATATTAAAAGCAGCAAGGGAAAAACAACAGATAACACACAAGGGCATCCCCATAAGGTTAACAGCTGATCTTTCAGCAGAAACGCTGCAAGCCAGAAGGGAGTGGCAGGATACACTTAAAGTGATGAAGGAGAAAAACCTACAACCAAGATTACTCTACCCAGCAAGGATCTCATTCAGATTTGATGGAGAAATTAAAACCTTTACAGACAAGCAAAAGCTGAGAGAGTTCAGCACCACCAAACCAGCTTTACAACAAATGCTAAAGGAACTTCTCTAGGCAAGAAACACAAGAGAAGGAAAAGACCTACAATAACAAACCCAAAACATTTAAGAAAATGGGAATAGGAACATACATATCGATAATTACCTTAAATGTAAATGGATTAAATGCTCCCACCAAAAGACACAGACTGGCTGAATGGATACAAAAACAAGACCCATATATATGCTGTCTACAAGAGACCCACTTCAGACCTAGAGACACATACAGACTGAAAGTGAGGGGATGGAAAAAGATATTCCATGCAAATGGAAATCAAAAGAAAGCTGGAGTAGCAATTCTCATATCAGACAAAATAGACTTTAAAATAAAGACTATTACAAGAGACAAAGAAGGACACTATATAATGATCAAGGGATCAATCCAAGACGAAGGTATAACAATTGTAAATATTTATGCACCCAACATAGGAGCACCTCAATACATAAGGCAAACACTAACAGCCATAAAAGGGGAAATCGACAGTAACACAATCATACTAGGGGACTTTAACACCCCACTTTCACCAATGGACAGATCATCCAAAATGAAAATAAATAAGGAAACACAAGCTTTAAATGATACATTAAACAAGATGGACTTAATTGATATTTATAGGACATTCCACCCAAAAACAACAGAATACACATTTTTCTCAAGTGCTTATGGAACATTCTCCAGGATAGATCATATCTTGGGTCACAAATCAAGCCTTGGTAAATTTAAAAAAATTGAAATCGTATCAAGTATCTTTTCCGACCACAACGCTATGAGACTAGATATCAATTACAGTAAAAGATCTGTAAAAAATACAAACACATGGAGGCTACACAATACACTACTTAATAACGAAGTGATCACTGAAGAAATCAAAGGGGAAATCAAAAAATACCTAGAAACAAATGACAATGGAGACACGACGATCCAAAACCTATGGGATGCAGCAAAAGCAGTTCTAAGAGGGAAGTTTATAGCAATACAAGCCTACATCAAGAAACAGGAAACATCTCGAATAAACAACCTAACCTTGCACCTAAAGCAATTAGAGAAAGAACAAAAAAACCCCAAAGCTAGCAGAAGGAAAGAAATCATACAGATCAGATCAGAAATAAATGAAAAAGAAATGAAGGAAACAATAGCAAAAATCAATGAAACTAAAAGCTGGTTCTTTGAGAAGATAAACAAAATTGATAAACCATTAGCCAGACTCATCAAGAGAAAAAGGGAGAAGACTCAAATTAATAGAATTAGAAATGAAAAAGGAGAAGTAACCACTGACACTGCAGAAATACAAACGATCATGAGAGATTACTACAAGCAACTCTATGCCAATAAAATGGACAACCTGGAAGAAATGGACAGATTCTTAGAAATGCACAACCTGCCAAGACTGAACCAGGAAGAAATAGAAAATATGAACAGACCAATCACAAGCACTGAAATTGAAACTGTGATTAAAAATCTTCCAACACACAAAAGCCCAGGACCAGATGGCTTCACAGGCGAATTCTATCAAACATTTAGAGAAGAGCTAACACCTATCCTTCTCAAACTCTTCCAAAATATTGCAGAGGGAGGAACACTCCCCAACTCATTCTACGAGGCCACCATCACCCTGATACCAAAACCAGACAAAGATGTCACAAAGAAAGAAAACTACAGGCCAATATCACTGATGAACATAGATGCAAAAATCCTCAACAAAATACTAGCAAACAGAATCCAACAGCACATTAAAAGGATTATACACCATGATCAAGTGGGGTTTATTCCAGGAATGCAAGGATTCTTCAATATACGCAAATCAATCAACGTGATACATCATATTAACAAATTGAAGGAGAAAAACCATATGATCATCTCAATAGATGCAGAGAAAGCTTTCGACAAAATTCAACACCCATTTATGATAAAAGTCCTGCAGAAAGTAGGCATAGAGGGAACTTTCCTCAACATAATAAAGGCCGTATATGACAAACCCACAGCCAACATTGTCCTCAATGGTGAAAAACTGAAACCATTTCCACTAAGATCAGGAACAAGACAAGGTTGCCCACTCTCACCACTATTATTCAACATAGTTTTGGAAGTGTTAGCCACAGCAATCAGAGAAGAAAAAGAAATAAAAGGAATCCAAATCGGAAAAGAAGAAGTAAACCTGTCACTGTTTGCAGATGACATGATACTATACATAGAGAATCCAAAAGATGCTACCAGAAAACTACTAGAGCTAATCAATGAATTTGGTAAAGTAGCAGGATATAAAATTAATGCACAGAAATCTCTTGCCTTCCTGTATACTAATGATGAAAAATCTGAAAGTGAAATTTAGAAAACACTCCCGTTTACCATTGCAACAAAAAGAATAAAATATCTAGGAATAAACCTACCTAAGGAGACAAAAGACCTGTATGCAGAAAATTATAGGACACTGATGAAAGAAATTAAAGATGATACAAATAGATGGAGAGATATACCATGTTCTTGGATTGGAAGAATCAACATTGTGAAAATGACTCTGCTACCCAAAGCAATCTACAGATTCAATGCAATCCCTATCAAACTACCACTGGCATTTTTCACAGAACTAGAACAAAAAATTTCACAATTTGTATGGAAACACAAAAGACCCCGAATAGCCAAAGCAATCTTGAGAACGAAAAATGGAGCTGGAGGAATCAGGCTCCCTGACTTCAGACTATATTACAAAGCTACAGTAATCAAGACAGTTTGGTACTGGCACAAAAACAGAAATATAGATCAATGGAACAGGATAGAAAGCCCAGAGATAAGCCCATGCACATATGGTCACCTTATCTTTGATAAAGGAGGCAAGCATATACAGTGGAGAAAAGACAGCCTCTTCAATAAGTGGTGCTGGGAAAATTGGACAGGTACACGTAAAAGTATGAAATTAGAACACTCCCTGACACCATACACAAAAATAAACTCAAAATGGATTAAAGACCTAAGTGTAAGGCCAGACACTATCAAACTCTTAGAGGAAAACATAGGCAGAACACTCTATGACATAAATCACAGCAAGATCCTTTTTGACCCAGCTCCTAGAGAAATGGAAATAAAAACACAAATAAACAAATGGGACCTAATGAAACTTAAAAGCTTTTGCACAGCAAAGGAAACCATAAACAAGACCAAAAGACAACCCTCAGAATGGGAGAAAATATTTGCAAATGAAGCAACTGACAAAGGATTAATCTCCAAGATTTACAAGCAGCTCATGCAGCTCAATAACAAAAAAACAAACAACCCAATCCAAAAATGGGCAGAAGACCTAAATAGACATTTCTCCAAAGAAGATATACAGATTGCCAGCAGACACATGAAAGAATGCTCAACATCATTAATCATTAGAGAAATGCAAATCAAAACTACAATGAGGTATCATCTCACACCGGTCAGAATGGCCATCATCAAAAAATCTAGAAACAATAAATGCTGGAGAGGGTGTGGAGAAAAGGGAACACTCTTGCACTGTTGGTGGGAATGTAAATTGATACAGCCACTATGGAGAACAGTATGGAGGTTCCTTAAAAAACTAAAAATAGAACTACCATACGACCCAGCAATCCCACTACTGGGCATATACCCTGAGAAAACCATAATTCAGAAAGAGTCATGTACCAAAATATTCATTGCAGCTCTGTTTACAATAGCCAGGACATGGAAGCAACCTAGGTGTCCATCATTGGATGAATGGATAAAGAAGATATGGCACATATATACAATGGAATATTACTCAGCCATAAAAAGAAATGAAATGGAGGTGTTTGTAATGAGGTGGATGGAGTTAGAGTCTGTCATACAGAGTGAAGTAAGTCAGAAAGAGAAAAACAAATACAGTATGCTAACACATATATATGGAATCTAAGGAAAAAAAAAAAACGTCATGAAGAACCTAGTGGCAAGATGGGAATAAAGACACAGACCTACTAGAGAATGGACTTGAGGATATGGGGAGGGGGAGGGGTGAGATGTGACAGGGTGAGAGAGCATCATGGACATATATACACTACCAAATGTAAAATAGATAGCTAGTGGGAAGCAGCCGCATAGCACAGGGAGATCAGCTCGGTGCTTTGTGACCACCTAGAGGGGTGGGATAGGGAGGGTGGGAGGGAGGGAGATGCAAGAGGGAAGAGATATGGGAACATATGTATATGTATAACTGATTCACTTTGTTATAAAGCAGAAGCTAACACACCATTGTAAAGCAATTATACTTCAATAAAGATGTTTAAAAAAAAAAAAAAGAGAGATACTGGCTAATAGGAAGGGTGTTTTGGTAGAAGCATGTAGGATTGATTCTAGGATGTCCAGAAGGGAAGGATATTAGTGTTTCATGGCCAGCACAAATCCCAGTAAATCTTACATACTCCACATTTGAGGACATTTCTTCATCTGGTGTAGTTTCGTCTTCTGATTGATCACTTAGAAGATCGCATGTTTGAATTGATGACGTATCTGCAACCTCTAAAACGGGAGCAATGCTGGGTCTTCTGACTTCTTTGTTTCCTTCTGAAGGAAGAGACAGGGTAGGGCCACTTGCTGACCTACAGCTTGTGTCTTGCAAGTCTATGGCCACAGTACCTGGAACAATGAGACATGAAAATCCATCAAAGCATTTGCCACCTAACCTATAGGACCTGTCAATCATTTAATGATCAAAGTGAGATGAAATACAGCCAGTATAACCAGGAAATATACTATATATTGTTTATCCTTTAATCTCAAAGGTTATTTATTTCTTTTTTTAATATGGGTATTTTTGTCCGCATGGATAAAAAAATTTCTGTGTTTGTGCAAAAGTATATTTGCTGCAACCAGCTCTATAGTATGAAACAAGATTTGTGAAATCCTGAAATACTTAGAAATTTAAGTTAAAAAAATACCTTGTTTCCATTTATATTTATTTAAAATTAATGAAAAAAATTTAGGCCATTTCCATTTTGTGGATTTCTCACTATATCTTTTTCCCCCATTTTGTTATCTTTCTCTTACTGATTTATAACTGCTTTTTTACATTAGAACCATTAATGTTTTTATTTATTCAACAAATATTTATTAAGTACTCTGTGTGGCAAGCACTAGTCTAGGCACTTGAGATATTCAAGGAACAAGGCAGACAAGGTTTCTACACATATGGATTTATCTTTAAGATAATCAAGTGGACAAAGAAGTGGAAAAAGTAATTCCTGATAACGCTAAATACCATGCAGAAAATAAAACAGAATTATGTGATACGGAATAGTGGGGATAGGAAGCGGGAGGAGGGATGAGCTTTTCACTAGGTGATGAGAAGGGCTACTCTGAAATCGTGACATTTGATTTTTTTGACCTAAAAGAAAATCATGAGCACAGGAGCCACGGAAATACCTTGGGGCAATAAGAGAGAGAATCTAAATAGCTTAAGGCTTTTGAATTCTTGGGATACTCAAGGAATAGTAAAGGGAAGAAACAAATTCCTTTGAAATTTTTAATTAACATTTAAAAACTAGTCTAAACATCAGTATATGGAAAGTGGATGTCTCTCCCCTTCTGGAAGAAATAATCCAATCTAACGGATAAGTGCCTCCATATTTTACGATCACTCACTTCATGTATGCTCTTATGGATAGCCGGTCATCCTTCTGAAAGCCCTTAGTCCTCATTTCGTCTCATTCTTCGAAGCAACTATTAAAACACTCTCCATTTCCTTCAGACTTCTGTCTGACCTTGCCACCTTCTTCACTATAACAGCCTGAGTTTGTAAAGGGGGGGAAAAAAACCTCATGGGTTTTGGCATCTCAGTGTTTCTGAGTGTGAAAGTTGATGGAAACAAGACTGGGGAGAATATCTGGGTATTCCTCAACATTGAAATAAATGTGGCAGGTCAGGTTTTAGAGGCTAGTACCTCTTCATATACTATACACAACACTCAGATTAGAGGGAGGGGTAGGCTGGTGTGTCTACAGTCAACAGGGAAGACTCCTGCGAGGGGCCTGTAAGAATATGTCTAGAGCTGCTGTGCCCGAGGAAAGGACGTGATGACCCGCAGTCAGCAATTCCAGTATCTGAGCAGAGACAAAGGCGGTTGGCATCAGAAACTGTACACTCGGCCAATGTTTTAGCACCATAAATAAGGATTGATTTATAATTCAATCTATCTTAGAGGGGAGATGGGGATCTTAGAAAAAATGAGATTGACTTTTCCACTAATCAGGTGACTGGATCTGATCAAACATTAAATTTTATAAGTTTGATTTATCGAAATAAAGCCATATGATATGATTTGCATCTTAATACTATTAATCCAAATCCATATTTATGACATTTATCCTCTGCAGATGACCACGTCATCTAATTCAGAGAGAAATGAGAAGTTACCGCAGAAGAAATCCTTCAACTCCGTATCTTCAAGCAAATGAACATGAGAGTTTCACCAAACATTTTTTCCCCCCTTATTTACATTTGGAATGAAACAGACATACCTCCATTTATGTAAAACTAAGCCCTACTCTTGCGGTGGGGATAAGTCCCCACCTGCTTCCTAAGTAACCATGTTCTCTG
Organism: Eubalaena glacialis; assembly: GCF_028564815.1. Classification (NCBI taxonomy): domain Eukaryota; kingdom Metazoa; phylum Chordata; class Mammalia; order Artiodactyla; family Balaenidae; genus Eubalaena; species Eubalaena glacialis. Next base: position 6,182,066 of record NC_083718.1, on the reverse strand, counting down.
AATTCCACCCCCTCCCAAATATGTCTCCACATCACCTCCAGTTACCTCTTTACCATCTTCCTGCCCAACACAGGAAATGTGGTCGCTCCCTGACAATTCTGCCAACACTGATATCTGGCACCAAGCTGGGCTTGGGGGATATGATCAAGAGAAAGTCAGAATTTAGCAGAGGGAAGACACAATTTTAGAAAGCAGTCACAGTTACAGAAACAAGTTCTTCTTTGAATCCTTCCTTCTCCTAACAAAACCTGGCTCTTCTCCGACATCTTTCCCTGCAGTTCTGAAGTCTGCAACACCTAAAGAGATGCCTGTGTTTTGGAAGTGGGGAGATAACCTCAATGTTCTCACTGCCTCTTTCAGACCATTTTCCTTTCATCCCCTATAATATCCCAGCTCTGTACCCACTATCTTTCACTACTTTCTTTGTTCAGTCCTGTGTCTGTCATCCCACGTAGTGTTTTTTTTTTTAATTGAAGTACACCTGACTAACAACATTATATTGGTTTTATATTAGTTTCAGGTGTACACATAGTGATTCCATGTTTTTTTACAGATTATACTCCACTAATGGCCTTTTCTCCCATCATTCCTTAGCCATTCACTTTCACAGTCATACCCTAGATTTTATGATTACTATCGATTACACATAAGCTCTATTTCTGGCATCTCATCCTTTGATACTTATTGTCACCTATTCTCTTCCCAGCTCCCTCCTTTTTGATTCCCACTGGAACTATAATCTATTAAATTCACTAGCTTTTCAGTCTCCTTCAACCAACAGATGTCTTTTCACTTCCTTACCTAAATTAAGTTCCATGGTCCATCACTGTAGTCATTCTCTTACATATACTCCTGATTAACTTGCCCTTCTCACTTTCTTGCACATCTACCATCGCCACCAAGTCTTTTCTTTGTACTCTTTTTCAGCACAACTTTTGGAGAGTCATCTAGACCTAGTTTCTCTACATTGTCTCCTGCCATTCTGTCATAAACCCCTCTGATCTGGCATTCTCCACTACCACTTCATTGAAAGGGCTGTTATCAAGACAAAGAACACTGTTTTGCTAACTGCAATGGCCAGTTCTCAGTTCTCATGTTATTTGACCTACTAGCAGCATCAGACATGGCTGGTAACTCCACCCTCTGCATACACTTGATTCATTTGGATTCCAGGACAGGACACTCAACTGGTTTCCCTGCTACCTTGTAGTAGCTCCTTCTTTGTCTCCTTTGTTGGTTTCTTCTCATCATCCTGATATTTATATTGACATGCTGCAGGATTTGGTCCTTTGTCTTTATCCCTTTTCTGCCCACAATCATTTTCTCAATGATCTTGTTCAGTCTCATGGCTTTAAATACAATACATAAGCTCAGGAATCCAAAATTTACTTTTTCAGCATACACCTCTCTCCTGAACTCTAGACTCCTATCTAATCTCTTGTTTGACATCTTCCTCTCCATGTCTAACAGATATTTGATATTCACTGTGTCCCAAACTGAACTCTGTATCTCCCCTGGCTCCCACTAAACCTTTACTCCCCCACCCTCATTGATGGCCATTCCCTTTTTCCTGCTGCTTATGTGAAAAACCTTGAGTTCTTTACACGTCTCTTTTTCTTACAGTTCACTTCCCATTCAGCAGCAAATCCTGGTTCCTCTACCTTCACAGTATACACGGATTTTTTTTCTTTTTTAACAATGCCACTTGAAAATACACTGGATCCTTGACCTAAACCATCTATTCTCAACAGCAGCCAAAGTGATTGTATTAAAACGGAGTTCAGCACAGGTGGAATCACGCTGTTCCTCTGCTTAGAACCTTATCATGGCTCCCACTTCACTCAGAGTAGAAGCTACAACTCTTACATTGACTTAAAAAGCCCAACATGATCTGACCTCTTTTCACCTTTTCCCTCTCATCTCCTGTACTCTTGCCATCAAATCATCATGTTTGAGTCACGAAGGCCTCTTTTATCTTTTTAAATTAATTTTTATTGGTGTATAGTTGCTTTACAATGTTGTGTTAGTTTCTGCTGTACAGCAAAGTGAATCAGCTATACGTATACATATATCTCCTATTTTTTAGACTTCCTTCCCACTTAGGTCACCACAGAGCACTGAATAGAGTTCCCTGTGCTATACAGTAGGTTCTCATTAGTTATCTGTTTTATACATAGTATCAATAGTGTATATATGTCAATCCCAATCTCCCAATTCTTCCCACCCTCCCCCTTCCCCCTTGGTATCCATACATTTGTTCTCTACGTCTGTGTCTTTATTTCTGCTTTGCAAATAAGATCATCTGCATCATTTTTCTAGATTCCACATGTATGTGATAATATACATTTGTTTTTCTCTTTCTGACTTACTTCACTCTGTATGACACTCTCTAGGTCCATCCACGTCTCTACAAATGACCCAATTTTGTTCCATTTTATGGCTGAGTAATATTCCATTGTATACAAGGGCCTCTTTACTGTTCCTGGAGCACATCAGTCAGACTCCTACTCCTACTTTAGGGCCTTTGTACTGGCTATTATCCCTGAAGGAATGTTCTTCTTTCAGACAATCACAGGGATAATTCCCTCATTTTCTTCAAGTATTTTCTCAAATGTCACCTTTTCCATGAGGTCTACAATCCACTCAAAAATCCAGTTCTCCCAAAATTCATACACACTTTTACTAGCTCTGTTTTCTTCTCTCTTTTATCTTATTACTCATCACCTTCTAACATACTAAATAATTTACTTTTTTTTCTTATATGTGTTATTTATTGCAAGTCTTCCCCATGATAGAACGTTAGCTCTGGGAGCTAGGGATCTTTGTCTGCTTGTTCTCTAATCACAAATAAATACTTATAAGAGTTCCTGGCACACACTAGGTACTCAAGAAGTAATTCTTGAATGTGTGAAAGAAATGAATAGAACTGCTATGGAAGAGAAATAATCATGTTATATCAATGACAATCAGATTTACTTAACAAAGTCCAAGCAGGGCCAGGAAATATGCCTCAGAGGGGGTGATATTGGGACTGAGATGCAAAGGATTAGAAGTAGTTACATAGGCAAAGTTGTGGGCTGAGGAGTAGATCCCGTCCGAGGAAACAAAGCATTAAGGTCCACTGGTGAAAAACCATTAGGGAAGATTGAAATGAATTAATATGATTGGGGCTTAGGAGAGCAATTGAAGAGACGATGAAAATCCATTAGTGAAGACTGAAAGAAATTTAGTATGATTGGGACTTAGGAAAGCAATTGAAGGGATGGTAAAATGTGGGACTAAAAATATAAGAAAGAATCATTTAAAAAAACCCAAAAAACTTTAAGTAAAGTGACTGTGTAATTTATCTTCTAAACTAGGATATTCCTGAGAGTCAAAGTAGAATTCTCTTAATAATGACACCAGGACAATGTATATAAACTGGTACTGTCCTGGGAAAACTGGGATTGCCTCATGTAAAAAAGAGATTTCGATCATCCAATTATAAGTCATGTTATAAAATTTAGACTTTTTTTCCAATGGCTCATAGGAAGCAATTAAAAACATTAATGCAGGGGAATGACTATAACATTACGTAAACATTACTACTCTGGTTGCAAGGTGGAGGAAAGTGTAGGGCAGCAAGGCCGGAGGCGTGGAGAAAAGATTGGGGGGATGATGCTGCAGTGGAGGGAAAGGATGAGGGAGGTTTAGACTGACCACACTGATAGCACTGAGAGTGGACACAGAAATGAATGACATTAGGGGCTACTTAATGATCAGATTTAGTAGAATTCAGTGAATTATGAAGTATAAGAGGAGAGGAATCGTAAAAGTCAGACTTGTGGCATTACCAATCAGAGGACGATGATGTCCCATTTGTTTTTAGCAAAAAAAATGGAGGTGGAAATGGTTTTGAATGAGGGGGGAAAGAATAGTTCATTTTGAATATGCTGCGTCGGTTTTTCCTGTAGGCACCCAGATAGAAATAACCCATGGACAGTTGAATATATTGTTGTGAAGAGAGGTTTAAGGTAATGATTTAGGTAAGGGAAGCATCAATTTATGGAGGACAGTTGAATCTCTGAGAGCAGATGTGACTCTTTAGGGAAAATGAATGTACAGGATGCAGAGGAAAAGCACTGGAGCATTTTAAGAACTGTCACACGCTGCGAAGATGTCCACTGGATTTAGTGACAAAGAGGAGAGTGGTGGACTTGCCAGAGTAGTTTCAGTGATATAATGATTGCAGATTTCAGACTAAACTGGTAGAGACATGAGGGAATGATAAGATTTCAAGCCATCAACTGCAGACAGCTCTTTAGAGGAATTTATCTGTGAAGATGATGTCGTAACATGAGGTCCAGAAGTGTGTGTGTGTGTGTGTGTGTGTGTGTGTGTGTGTAGAGATGTGAAGTCAGAGAGAGAGACAGAAGGAGGGAGGAGAGAACGAACCAGGGATTTTGAAAAAAAAAGACAATTTAGGTAATGAGGATGAATAAAAGACTGAAGTCCCCAAGGGGGAAATGGAGAAGGGTCCATGGCATAAGTGAAGGCATTTATACTAAAATATTAGAAGTTAAAAGAAGAAACACATTTTCCTTGTGATAGAAACTAAATGCTTATAGGTGTGTAGGAGGTTTGGTGGCAAAATTTAAAGGAAATTCTTATTTGTCTGAATCTTTTTTTTTTTTTTTTAAATTTCTGTGTCACAGAAGCCAAGTTCAATGGTGAGAATTAGATGAAGGATAGGACAGTTTTGAGAAAAATGGAGAGTATTTGAAATAGCCACTACTGATAACTGAATAGAGAACTGACAAAGAAACACAGAAGTGTCAGGTGCTTATACACTCATCAGATATACGAAATCATCGTTAGAAGTTTTGAATTAGCTTAATTTCTTACCAATTTAACAGATTAGAAATTTTGTTCTGTATACTTAGCTACACCAAGTTTGTAATACACACAAGCATGTTTTAAATTTGGCTTTGGAATTTTAAGAAAAATTAAAGTATATTTATTATTCTTTTTAAAGAAAGAGACTAATGATATTTCCAAATGTATTTATACTTACCCATGCTGGCAATTATGCTATGTACAGGTAATCTAGATGGTCCATGATAAAATGACCTTGATACATTGCTTTTTTTCTGATGGTCGTGGTTTTTAAATGCTGAATTCTCTTCTTTGGTAATATTAATATAGAAACATATATCTGTAGCATTCATAATGCATCGAGGACCTGGATTCAGCAAAATGTTTTTATTATCCTCCCTCCTAATACCAATCAAGCAGACACCAAACCTTAATTTAAAAAAGAAAATAAAAGAGTTTAAGGGTTAAATTCAGCAAAGGTCTTAGTTGTTTTTTTTTTTTTAAAGTTCACATATATAAGAAAATAATTAAACTATTATAAGGCAGAGAAAAATTAAAACCTCAAATAAGAACATTTTAAAGCTTGAAAAGAGCCTAAAAGTTCAAGGCTTGTGTTTTTAAACGAAAAAAAAAAACCAAACTATGTCCTTAGTGTGTTGTGAAATCAATTTAGTTAATTAAGACTATATATGTTTTTTAGTAAAAAAGAATGGAATAAAAGATAATAGAAATATCAGAGTACATATCATTTAGTAAGGGTAAGAGTTTTATTATAAATTTCGTGTGTGTATACTGGGTCTTACCATAAAATGTATACCTTAATTTGGTCAAAAAAGATAAAACAGTATTTCTTACTTTGGTCAAAAAAGTTTGAAAGCCATTGGCTTAGGGGAGAGGAAGAAACTTACTCAAGGTCACAAGAGAAAGAATTTAGGGTCCCTAAATTTATTTTTGTTCTGCTTGAATTTTAGAAAAAAATTTAGAAAAAAAAATTTAATAGCATTGAATAGGTATACAACTTAATTAGGAGAAATAATAACCACTGAATGTAACAGGTGTTACTTAAAATTTCTTATATACTTTTTCAGGTTATGTTCCAAACACAAAACCTCCTGAATATTTTTATCTCAATATGTCTTATAGTGTTACAAATAAATCAAACTTAAAAATATTTTTTAAATATAAAAAAAGTATATAAACAGAATCATGTTGGAAATTAAAGTAGAATACTTTAGATATTAGATTACTAGAATATACTAGATTATTACAAATCTTAAAAATGTTATATTAATATTTTATAATACTAATAATATATTATTTTCATGTTAGACATACTTTTTATTTCTTAAGTAAAGAATTTCTCTCAAAAAGAACAAAAATAATAATGTTCTATGTTTGAATTGGAAGGTACTATCATTTATTTTTTAACTTATTTTTCTGGCCAAAGCAAGTTTTAAAAAATGTCTAGTTTTTATAAATGTTATTTTTACTTTGTTTAAATTTTTAATCAACACTTTAAAATTTAGATTTATAAAGGAGATTCATTTTCATGTGAATTTTTACAGAATTAAAATATTTTTAAAGATAAATTAAAAGATGCTAAAGTCAATATTCCTACTAAGTTATACTATACACCCAAGAATGTTAACTTGTAGAGACCATACAAAAGGCCAGAATTCAAATGTCTCAATAATTATGTCAAAAATTCAAGAATACTTGCAACTTATGAGCACCAATATGGGTTATATTATGGAAAACTGTGTTTAAAGGTATGACTGATTAATATTTTAATTCCACTCTGGAAACAGAAACATACTTTTTGTGTGCATGGAAAGAAGCATAGGTGAAGCTCTTTCCTTCATATTCAGCAAAAAATGTACTTTCTTCCAAAACGATGTGGTACACTTCATTCCCAGAACATCTGCCGTACATCTTCTGCCATTGTTCTGGCGATTGCTGGCCTTCTCTGCAACAAAAGCATACACACATACACACAGAGAGAGACAAACAGTGAATGTGGTTCAAAAAACAGTCCTTGTCATACATAATCTGGAGTTTTCCAACTGTAAGAATGGACAAGCACAGTTCAAAGAAGTTATCTGTGTGGTGCTCAAAATAATGACCTGATTTACAAAGAGTTGCTATAAAAATTTCGAAACTAACACAACATAGAAGCTTGAGAGATGGCAAATTTTTAAAAAGTAGAAGGTTTTCACAATCCAGTTAATAAAAGCATTTATTGTGATCATGAACCAGTGAGCTATAGCATCTGATTTTTAGTCTTTGTTTATGTATATCATGTCATGCACGACCTATATATAATACTTGTCTTATAGTCTCAGTAATACAGCCCACTTCATCCCCTTTATGATACCTGCTTGGCTCCTGTATGTAATTGACTTTGCTTTGTATTTAAAATTATGAATACATACATCTCAACTTATCAGTTTGATTTTATAGAAAACATACTCTTAATTTCTGTCCATATCATAGCAATGGATTTCTTCCAATTGTGTACCAGTTAAGAAAAGATACTTCTTTGTGATAAAAGTAAGGATCTCCAAAAGAGATTACCAGAAGTATTTTTTAAAAGAAGATAAGTTTATCACAGAAAGTGCAGTTTCTTTTTTATTCTAGAATATTCTGCTCAGTGAGTTTGGAAATTTATTAAAAACTCAATTTATGACAAAATTTATTGTGAATATACAATAATGATTTTTCCAATTTTGTACAATAAATTCCATTTACTTTTGGTGAATAAAGTTTATGAACTCTGTAAGTACAACAAATGCACCTTCTAGAAGAAAAGAGATGAATTTACAAAAATCAAAATATTTCATCATAATCTCTGTAGCTTCTGGATGGATTAAAGCAGACAAGTCATTATTTATCATATTTTAAACTCCGAGTTTTGTCTGAAAACATTATAAAACATTTATAAACATTTTCAAAGTGTCAATAAATTTTTAAAAAACCATATATTTTCCAGGTATGTTTCCCTTGCACTTCATTCCTTCTTAAGGATGCTTAAGGGTTAAGAGTCTGGGCCTTGGAGTCTGACTGCCTGATCTGAACCCTAACTCTGCAATCTTGGGTGAGTTATTTAACTTCTCTGTGATACTTTACTTCTGTAAAAAACATTATCAGTCTTACTGGGTTGGATAAAATGCAGTAAATCAAGTAAATCATTTAGCAGATGTTGGGAACATAGTAATCTTCAGTAAATGTGAGCACCCATTATTATTTTGCTGTTATATCTTCCTCATTGCTGAATTCGGGAGCCACTTTCAACATTCCTAGTCACAAAATGAACAATATTGCTCTTAAAATCTTCACCCTTTCTTCTGTAATGTTAATATATTGTTGAAACTAGGAAAATAAAACAAAACACATTTGACTATTGACTATATATGGCTACACCTAACTACCACTTCCTAAGAATGATTGTTCTTGGTGGAGAAAACTTTTCCTTTGGCCAAGAGAAATAAAACTATTTTTGGTATGTAACATATTGCTACTTGGCAAGATAGTACTTGACAAAGATAGAATCCGTTTAAAGGGCTGAAAATGTAAGAGAAGGTGCCAGTAATTCATCAGGGTTTGTTTGTCATCCAAAAGGCCTCATGGGGTCAAATAATTGTCACATAAGGTCACTAAAAGCTATTCAAGCGAATCACAAATCTAATTCCAGCAGCTGAAATGGAAATACAATATGGTAACTTGGAAGGAAACAGAAAAGGATGGGGTCAGACAAGGACAGTTCTGATGAATTTCCTTAAATCACTTGCTAGTTCTCATGCTATTTTATATCGGCACCTTTTTACCAAACATCTTTAATGACTCTCTAAATTCAGCTAATTGTAAATATACAATTTTTTTGGCTTTCACTTCATGTTAATTACTTGAGAAATGTTGGAAATTAGCAATTCCATCTACTACTAATGGGTATGTCCAGGTTTTATTTATTAATTCCTACATGAAATATTTATTGAGCACTTGGGATGCGGCAAGAAAAGTTCTAGATTTCTAGGCGATGGCAGTTGACAAAAAAGGCAGACATACTTTCTTTCTTGAATCCTTGAGTGGATGAAAACTGACAATACAGCAAATCATGTGTTGGAAGTGATAAGTGGTGGGGAGAAAAATAAAGCAGAGAGGGAAATCGTTTTCAGGGGTGGATTGGAATATAAATAGTATGACTGAGGAAGACCTCACTGCGAGAATGACATTTAAGTAAAAATCTTGAAAAGGGTGAGAGAGGTAGTCACAGGGGAGAAGACTTTCTGGCAAAAGCAGCAGCAAGTGCTTCCCTGAGGCAGGGGGATGCCTGGTATGGCTGAGGAGAAGCAAGGAAGCCAGTTTGGCTGAGGTTGAGGAAGGAGGAGGAAATGAGGCCAGAGAAGTAACTGGCAGGGAGACAGGTCATGAAGCGATGTCTAAAATCTTACTCCTTTGACCTTTACAGGGAAAATTTGCAAAAGATTCTGACTTATACTTCGCAAAAATCCCTCTGGTCATTGTTCTGAGAATAGACTGAAGCAGCAGCAATGACCAGTGAGGAGTTTATGGCAATGATTTAGCAAGAAGATGATGGCTTGGACCAGGTGAGATTCTGGGTGTGTTCTGCAAGTGGACCTGAAAGTATTTGCTGATGGAAGAGAAAAATAAAAATAAACACCTTAAGTGCCCATGGCCATCAGAAATAAGAAAATTAAATGAATCAATAAATATCCATACAGATAAAAGTGAAAATGTAAGTACTAATGCTTATAAAGCACCATGGGGAAATCTCAAATACAAAATGTTAAAAGAATTAAGTAGCTCTAGGTGGCTCATTTAGTTAACTAGGTCCTAGGGAAGAAGACACGTAAATCAGAGATAGTATATGTGGGCTTCACAAACATTTGGAGTGTTTATTTTTTCTAAATTTGGAATGCTAGGTTCATGGATGCTCATAATAATATTCTTATACCTTTGAATGTCTGAAATATTTTCTAACGAATAAAAAATAAAATGCATCACCAAAGTGAAAACACAAACCAGGACTAGTAGTAAGGATTTTAAGCTTTTTGTTGTTATATTTTTCACTGCTACCTTTCAAGGCAGCACTACAGGCTACACTATACAAGGCCTCCCTGCTTACCAATATTTTGAGGCTAACATTTTATTTAGGCAGAAAGTAATATTTTCCCCTCTTACTATGATGAATGTATCAACAATTTTTTTCCAAATAGCTACCCAGTTATTCAATTTATTGAATAGTCCATCTTTTCACACACTGGTTCAAAATAACTCCCCTATCAAACACCAAATTCCTGTTGCCTATGGGCCTCGATCTCAACTTTCTAGTCGGTCAAATTGATTTGCCTCTACCCATTCCCTAACACTATCTATGTCCACTATTGTAGTTATAAAATTGTTTCAAAATACATCAGGATAATCCCTCTCATTATTATTCTCCTTCAAAAATTTTCTTGCTATTCTTGTCTCTTCATTTTTCCATACGAACTTAAAATCAGCTGGTTTACTTCGAAAAGAATACCTTTGATATGATTATTGGGATGATTAATAAATTTGGGTGAAACTGACAGCCTTGTGATATTGACAATCTTCATTTGTATGTTTATTACTTGTCTGTTTCTGCCACCATCTCCCACTCATCCTGAAGCAGAATGTAAGCACCAGAACTTCTCAGTCCATTGTCTATCCTGATCTCTGTGGGATCTCCAGTAACTAGAACATCTTCTAGAATACAGTGAATGTTCAAAAAATGTTTGTTTAATGACAGCATTTAATTCTTCTGACAATCCGTGAGATGCATGCTAGTATTATGCCCACCACACAGATTAAGAAACTGAGGCTCAATGGTTTCAAGTCTTTGGTCTTGCCAGCATGGACAGGCCAAAGAATTCAACCCAGGCAGTCTGGCTGCAAACACTGTCCTTTACTCAGAAGCTTCAGTTCTGAGTAACTCCAGTATTTAGTGTGAATGTGTAGCTGTTCTATTACTTTTCTTCAGGATACTAGAATTTGAGAGCCAAATTTTCCTTTTACCCTTATTAATAATACAAGGCATTTTATACCCTGTAGATTTGTAATAAACAAAAACAAAATAAAAAACTTCTGATTTGTCCTCAACTTAGCATTATTCTACTCGAGTTTTCGTTTGTCTTTTCCTACTTTATGTATCTGGGGAGACTTAATTCAAGATTATTTTTGAATGAGAGGAAATGTATCATATAAATAAATAATATATTTCCAAATATTTCATACAAAAGAATTCTTTAATTCTACCACTTAAGTAGCTCTTAAGTAGCACTTACCCATTTCTCTACCATCAACTCTTACAGTCTTAAAACTGTGCTAACCCATCTCCTAGCTTCCTTGCTTCCTGTGTTGATTGGTGCTACAATAGGAGTGAATTTCAAAATCTCAAATCACTTCATGTCACTCTCCTGCTGAAAATAGTTAAAGGGCTTCCTCCTTCCATTTGAAAAAGGTGAACTTTCTTACCATCATTACAAAGCCCTCCTGACCTATGCCATGCCTGTCTTCCAAATTTCAAATATCATTCCTGTGTCCTTTCTCTTGAGTTCTCCAGCCTTGAGCAGTCTTTAATTTCCCCTGAAGAAGAAACTCTCTTATCTTGGTCTTCTCACAATGCTGTTCCTTCTTCCTCCTATGCCTTCCTCGTTCCTGGACCCACAGCTCAGGCATTACTCTCTCAGCTGTGCGGTGGTGTACTTCCTTCATGATATTATAACACTAAATTGTATTAACTAATCCTTAATGTCTTGCTTCCCTGTGAAATAGGCCCCATGAGGAAAGGGATCATGTCCTGTTTACCACTCTACCTCTGAGACAAGACATCTGTTCTGACACAGAGTAACTGCTTAATAAATGTTTTGTTACATGAACAAAGAATAACCTAACAATGTTCTTCATGCTCAGTTACTAAATGTTCTGCTTTTCTAATTATATAATTCCTTTTTCCTTCACCAGAATCAGTTTTTAGGTCTCACCAATTACTTTCCCCATGATGAATTTGCTGTTAGAATGGGGGGGGGGGGGAACCTTCACTGAGTTTCATAATCATAAATGGATATGAAATGAACTTAACCTCAGCAGCAGTAAACAACACAAAAGATATTAAGGATAAAAAAGCAAAGAATGGAAAGCTCTGTGAAAAGCCATTTTAAAAAGACTTACTATGTGCTTACACTAATCAAATGAACATTTAGGGAAAATATTTGGCTTGTGCATTTAACTCCTGTTAACCTTGCAAGTAAATTCCAACCTGTAAAGTAGGATAGCCCGTAGTCTATTTCATACCCTTTCGAGGCTGCTCTACCATATTGACTGGTAATTAAATAGTAATCAATTCTTCCTAGACAGGTTTATGTCCACCTTTATTTTCAAAATAATGCCAGTTCCAGCTGTTTGTAAAGGTGTTAGTAGAAAAAGAAAGAAGGAAGAAGAGGAATATGAAAAGAAAATATTCTACTAAGAAAGTAAAGGAAGTACAGAACGAAAGTGTATGCTCAGTACTTGAAAGAATCTCTTTAGATCTCTATTTGCCCTGAATAAAGGGTAATGCTGTGAAATCCATGCATCCAATACCATAGTCATGAGAGCCTTAGAAAAATGGCAGTGGGCAGCCTAGAAGGAAAAGAAGCTTGTGCCTGCTCTTGTCTGCATTTTAAACCCTTAACAAAGGTCTTAGTGAGAGAAATATTTGGGAAAAAAAAAAAAAAAAGGAAAGTGTAAGGACAGGCGATAGAGAATTGTTTATGAGAAAACAAACAAACAAAAAAATGTCCAGTGAAGTAAATTACAACTTCCATGTTAAAATCTTCACAACCTTGTAGCTTTCAGCCATGCTCTGTCAAATCTCCATCCCTGTCCTATAATAATAACGTCTTGGGCAGATCCCACTTCTTTCAAATCATGTTCAGTTATTAAAAAACCCAATCCCATCTGATTTGAAGCTCCAATCTTCCCAGCTCAGGCTAATTCTCCCTGGAATGCTGCTACTCTAACTGGTCATCAATGGCCTCTGTGAAGGTGTCTTGTAGAGACATGTGAACATACTTTGTGGGGTATGAGGGGTGGGCCTCTGGGCACCATCAATGGGAAGCAAGAAACTCTCTTCCGCTCTATCTCACCTACTTCCCAGCAACACATCCCATCCACCCTATGGCCTCTGGGCTGCTTGGGTTTCCTCACCTTGTAGGCAGAACCCTTAGATGGGGTACCACAGAGAGAGAGTGCAAATCTTTTTAAGCCATCAGCTGTGCTGCTGGAAACCCATGCATGGGAGGGAAGGTTCTGCCATCTCTCTCTCTCAAATTCTTTTTTCTTCATGTTCAAATAATCACAGAAAACTACATACGCAGATGTCCAACTAGGGAACGAACTGCTAGTTCCCACTTCCTGCAGATACTCCACGAGTATTAGGTCACCTTTTGGACTTCACTTCACGAGGCTGGGGGTAGGTGCAAAAACTGCACTACTGGTCCCTCTCTGATCTTCTCTTTCTACAGAAAGGTGGGGAGATTAGAAAATGGGATACTTGACTCTTCTTCCTCCTCGGTTTTAGGTTATGGTCACCAATCCTGGGACAACATGAAAAGTCCCTCTCATGATCATAAAAGGCCAAACAGTGGGCAGTCACCCAATTCCTGGAAATCTCTGCCCCTTCCCCAAAATAGTTGGAATAATTCTCCCACTAATTAGCCTATGAAATTACCCAGCCCATAAAAAACCAACCACCCCCTATTTCAGGGCCTCTTTCACTCCCTGAGATGGACCACATTCTGTCTATGGAATTCTGTCTCTAAATAAACCTGCTTTCACTTTTAAAAAAATAAATAAATAAAAATTTAAGAAAAGGTATGTCCATTCTATCCTGTTTATTGTTCCCAAGTTAGAAATATCATTTGCTCCAGTTAACTTTGCAATGGTGCATAAATTCAATTTGACAACTGATCTTATTTTTCTTTCAAATGCAAGCTGCACATTCCTTGTTAATCCACGATTACACTTTCAAGGCAAACGGGTTCTTATTGCCGGAGAGCAAATTAACTCCCATACAGTCTCCTGTGCTTCAACACGACCAACCGGTTGGAAGAGGACAGTCAGCTAGTAAGCGCTTGGTCTGCAATGTGCAGAAACGTGCTTCATACAGGCCTCTGAATGCAATGAAAGAATCTGATACGGTTTTGGCTTTCAAAATTTCCCCACATCAAATTTTCCCAAACGGAGAAACTAATCTAACTGGAATTTCCTGTTCCAGATACAATACCTTGAAGTCTTATTATACTGCATTCTCTGTTCTTATTTCAGGAATGTACTGAATGACCCTGCTCAGTAATGTGGTTTGCATTTTTTAAAAAACAGCATACAACCTTCTTTGATGGGCAATGCCCTATTTTTATGAAGATGTATGTTTTTGTAAAACTCAAACTAATAACTTTTAGAAGGTAAAATTCGATTTTTACGTTCATGTTTTCTTTGTGTATTTTAAAGGTGCCACCAAACTAAAGGTAAACTCAAGAAGTGTAGGCAGGCATTACTGCCTTCAAGGTTGTACAGTGAAATTACTAGTGCAAATCCATCTCTTCTACAATATTATATCTGTCATTTTAAACACCTCTGCATCGTAATTATCGGATTTAGTTTTGCTAGTACGTTTTGTTCCCTTCAATCCTAAATAAGGCATTTAAATATACAATAAATGGTTAGTTTCAGATTTACCAAAATTGACACAGATTGCCAAATTAGTTGCTTTTATATACTCATTTTTATTACCAAACTAAATTATTTTCACATCAATGGGAACAAAGAACATATTGTCACAAGGTGTCTTTGGTATAAAATCCGTTCTTTGAGATGTAATAAAAAGCTTTACATATAACTGGAGGAAATCTTTGCCTTAGGAAAAGATGTCATTTACATTTATACTTGCAGAGTTACATAAGATAAAATTTCCTTATGATGCTTTATTTTAAAGATAAGAAAATCTATTTATTACTTCATTATACTAGATTGAAAGTAGATTTAAAAAGTCTAAAACAAGTGACCCAAAGGTTTTAATCTAACTGAAATTAACATATTTTATTTAATTCTATACTCTAGTAGTTCACCAATTTAATGTCAGCTTGGTTCCAGATAATTGTTTATATTCTTTACAGGAGCCTCTCTGAAAACACACATGAATTACATTAATTCACAACGGTCTCAAGCTTTTACTTTATTTAAAAATTAAAATATTTAAATGGTATTTCAATTCCCTTTACTATTAATGTCAGGAATCTACAGTGAACACTGCAAGTAAAAGAAATGATTTTGACAAATTGTAGCCTGTGTCATTGAAAGCATAATTGTAATTTATGGAGTAGAAAGGGCATATTAGAGTAGATGGAAACTTCCACTACAGGTGAGGCTACGAAAGAAAGAGCTAGCACAGAACTTTGGATGAACATTTATTCTTGCTGGTCTGGGGATCGATCTGACACACAAATTGGATTATCTTATCTAGAAAGAAAAGTAGTCAAGAACTCTAAGTAGAAGAGGTAATAAAAGTCAAGATTAAGTAATAAAACTCAAGATTAAGCTGAACTTCCCCAGCTTTTTATGGTATCAGACATCAAAATAAAAACCTGAGTCCTAACATTAAAACCATGTAGAGGATGATAATCAATTTTCAACCACTAGATGGAACCAGAAAGCTGTTTGCCATTCTCAGGATAAGAAAAATTGCTGTGAAAGTGACGAGAGTAGAGAAATGCTATACAGCTTTCAAGCATTCTTAATAGTGAACATAAACAATGAACACCCTTTTGAAAGAGATTTCAAAGAGAAATGAAATAAAGCTCCACCGTTAAATTTGAAAGGCTGATTGTACATGAAAGTGGCCCAAACTCACTACCCTAAAGTTTATTTGTTCTTCAAAAATTCTAGTGTGGTTGTCTGAAGTGCTCACTTAACTCAAGAAGCCACCTAATTATCACACACACAAATCCTAAAATTCTGTGAAGACTTTTCACCTGCTTTTTAAACTGTCAGGTGAAAAATAAATTCATCTCTCATAATGACACTGAATTCTCAGCTCTTTAATTCCATTATTAAATAAGTCATATCCCACTGATTTTAAACTGTTCTCCTTTAGCATTAATAAAAATCCATAGCTAAGGTGTACCTTCCCCCTCTCTCTCAGAACACAGCCTGCTTGCTTATGAATAAGTACCATACGCTTAGCTTATGGTCAAGTGCTCCGTGCCCTTGTGCATTTGCATTGTTCTGCTGTATCTGTCACTTTAGTTGAGAACATCATAGTGAAGTCTTCAGAAAAGTTGTATTCCATAAATATTAATATTTAGGGATATAGGAGTTTCATAAGCTCCTATTGTTGTTATTCACATTTTATCATTTTGAGTATGTTTTTTGCTCTTTTAAAATTATGTGTAACTAGCAAGTTTCTTCACTGGCTGTCCATGTTGTCATTTGGTTTATTCTCAAGGTATGCAAACTAATCTTACCATAGCCAAAAGAAACTACATAAATAAAATAAATCTACTAGGGGAAATTTATAATACATTCCAAACGTACATAAGCCATGTTTACATTCTGTTCTGCCTTGTGTTGAATATTAGTTTTTTGTGATCAGAATGGAACGTTTTCATTTTTGCATTTCCCCAACTCCTAACACAGTGCCTTACACTGTACGAATGCATGTGATTGTTATCGTGGGATGAATGAATGAATGACCAAACCATAACAATATTATAACTCTATTCAGTGCTATTTTTAGCATGGGACTTCATTCATAACTTAAATTGACCAAAAAAAAAAAAAAATGCTCCCAGATTCTGGGCTTAATTTGAAGAGTTTTGAGGTATCTCAATAAAAATATGTTATCGAATTTTATTACTATGTCATTGTAGACATTTTCTATTGACCACCATCTCTGAGGTCTGAGAGAAAAGAATTATCTCACAACAGATTCCCCACAGGGCTGTAAGTATAAAGTAGCAGTGACTATAGATACAGGTCTCTTGATTTTCCATTTTGTAAGCTGAGGATATTAGCTACTCTCCCTTCCACATCTCCTCCCTACTTTTCTCTAAAATATCATTTGCTGCACCTTCTCACATTGTTGAAAATGCAAATATCTGTATTTTGTTCCCTGGCTATAAATAAATCAATGGCTTCAGATAAAAGTGGAGAACCCATTGTACATCTTAAACTTATACGTTACATGTCAATTATAATAAAGCTGGGGGAAAAAAGTACAGAGAACCTGAGTTCAGTGATTACATTATTAGGATTATTGCAACATAGTTCATTTAAGAGTTCAGTGGAATGCTATAATTATATAAACTTCTCTGTATTCCCTGAGCAATTCAAGAGAGAATACAAAAAAAAAAAAAAAAAAATTCCTTACTTACTGACCACCTATTGTTCAGTATTATGGCACATTTTAATTTGATTTATTATAGTTTCTTTTTTATTTTCTTGGAGTTTATGATTGCCTTTTTTTTTTTTTTTTTTTCCAGTTGGGAGAGAAAACAGAAACTTCCTTTGCCACATCCCATTGTATATGTTGTTTTTAATCTAGTCCAGTCTCTTGTTGAGACTTGTCTGGCTTTTCCTATCTTGACCATAGCTTTTAGAAATCTTTGGTTTTAGCTATGGTACAGACATGTGACCTAGGTTCTATCAATCAGACACAAATGCGGGAGTTTATTTTGGAAGTGAGCTAAATGAGGAAACAGGCAGGCGAGGGGCATCTATACTGTTGTGATGTCTGGCTGCAGAGGTAGCTGGCTCCCAGGATGTTCAGAGGTCAAAGTTCCTTATTGGGTTAGTTGTGAGGTGGGGCAGTGGGAACTGTTCATGCATGTTGAGCCTAAATAAAGGCTAACTTTCCTGTTCTGTGAGTTACCTATATTCCTCCATACGCCTCTTTATAATCAGACTAGCTCAATGAATATCCTTGTCTAAAGTTAAGAATCCTAGTCAATATTGAGATTTCTCTTCCTTTCTACAAGTTTAAGAGAATTTTTCTTCACCATAACTGCTTTATAATTTGGCAGTGTTATGTCTCTAGGTGTGGTTCTCTTTCATTCATTGTCATTCACAAGCAAGAAACCCTGTCTATTTAAAGATTTAAATCTCCCTTCTTCTGTTACAATTTCTTACATTCTATTCTCTCCATCCTTTCTGGAATTCCCATCAAATCAGATATTACCTCTTTTAGATTGATCTCGTGTACTGCGAATTATTTTTCCTACATATTCTATCTCTTTCTCTTTTTTTAAATCTGAAATCCTCAAGATTTCTATGATGTTACCTTTCAAGGTTTTTATAATCACTCTGTTAATTTCAAAAGGTCTTTACTTTCTATTTCTCTACTATAACTCCTTTGCATATCTTCCTGGGATTAATAATTACAATTATTTTTAGCATTCTGGATTTGTGTATTTATGTATTATGGCTTTTCCCATTATTATTGACGAGAAAATCAGATCCTCCAGAATCACAATCAACAAATTTAAGTTAAATATTCTGAAAATTTTAAACTCTACAAATAAAAAAAATTCCTCAGCATTTTATTCCTTTGAACAATCATTATCACCCTTTCATAATCCTTCAGTATTCTTGTGAACTATTATTTATACTTCTCTACTGTTCAAAAATACATTTGAATTTCTTTTTAATGTATTTTTGTTCTCATTTACTGTGACTCTCCTTGCTTACAAACATTTGACTCTCCTTTCAAATGTTATAGTTTTTTGACCTTAGAAAAAATTGTTTACTAGTGAGTAGAAGACCCAACATCCCTATTATCCCAAAACAATTCCAGCGTGAATACAGATATTGTTCTCTTCTAGCTGGATTTGTTCCCTTCATTTCAACCTGCATGCTGGTTGTCAGCAAATGACAAGAGCCATATTTCAAAGTTCTGAGTATAATATATAGGGATATTAAATAGATTCCCTTGTCTGTGAATATGATTTGTTAAGTCACAGGTTACATCTTATATTAAGCAAGAAGGGCTCAAACTATCTAGTCTGGGGTCTCTAAATGCCAGATTAAGAGGGTTGAACCCCAACCCCAAATTATATGCTAGCTTATAATTCAGACTAATTTATTTAGGAAAAATCTGATTTTTCCCAGTGGTAAATGTCTGACTAAACTTAATTATAGAGAAATGGTACTGTGGTGGATGAAACAGGGGTAACTTGTTCTGTATACAGAAATTCAATCAAAATGTGTCCTCTTTTTTTCTAGGAATCTTGCACCCCAGAGCCTCACTGGGGGCTGGGATTTTGTCCTGCTGTATCACCTTCTAAACATATGCTGGGATGGAGGTTTCATCAAGTTCATTTACCCACTTTCCATCTTCTAGAAATTCACTGAAATCTCTTCTTTTTCACTGATAAAAGCTTATGACTTTTATTTATTTGCTATCATTTCAGTGGAGCAGATGAGGAAGAGCAGATGAAGACTATGGATCATAAACTACTTTGAACCAGGGGCCTCAATGAATCATCTTTAGTATATCCTTTACTTCATTTACTTAACTAGTGTTTTTTGAGCATTCATGCTGTGAAACACTATAGAAGGTCTAAGAATGAGTAAGACATGTTCTCCACCTTAAACGAAATTATACCCTATTATGTAGGAAAAAATAAAAGGACCATAACACATGCTCTGGCAGAACGTCATAAAATTCTATGTGAGTCTGTAGAAGGGAAAGATCACATTAAATTGGGGAGTTTAAAAATATTCTTGAGGAGATAGAATTTTCGAATTTTAGCAAAACCCTCTAGGAAGGCAGAAA
The DNA here is from genome assembly GCF_028564815.1 of Eubalaena glacialis. Classification (NCBI taxonomy): domain Eukaryota; kingdom Metazoa; phylum Chordata; class Mammalia; order Artiodactyla; family Balaenidae; genus Eubalaena; species Eubalaena glacialis. The sequence goes on along the minus strand of NC_083718.1, from coordinate 6,162,364 downwards.
AAAATCAAGACAGAGGGAACAACGTTAAAAAAAGATGTAGAAGGCGGAAACCGCAAAGTATATTTAGGATCATGTTATTTGGAGAACACGATACATATGAGTATCATGAGAAATAAGGATATAAAAATAAATTAGTACTAGAGCATACAGGGCTTTAAATAAATAAAATGGATATACTTAAATCTAATTTGATAATGAAAGATGAGCTGTTAAAGCCTTTCCAAGCAGAGGACTGCAGACTGAGCAGTACCTGTGTTTCTCAAGATATGTTTAATAGAACAATGTTCTAGTTAATCTTTTAATAGGTGTGATTAGGAAAAACATTTCTCGGGTAATCAAACAGATTTGGGATACACCTAATAAAATGTATTTCTGTGGAGATTTTCAGTACATGTTAGTTTATATAAAAGAAAAATGAGTAACCTTCAGACGTATATCGTTTCTCTTTCTTGCAATTACTCCATTCAGACCTCCAGTCTTGCAGTGTGTGTGTGTGTGTGTGTGTGATGGGAGAAATGGAGAAAGGGCCACCAGGGATATACAGACAATCTTTCTTAATTGCCATGATCAAAGAAGCATCCTTCTGTGGGACCAGCAGAACCATCTGCTGTGCAATAGAGCTTTCATTATTTTTCTTTCTTATCTTCCTGGACAAACTTAATGAAGTGGCGGCCTTCGACCAGGCTTCACTTTCTTATCATCTCCTTATTTGTTCACACTATCTCAAAATGAGAAAGTCTCCATCGTCCAAAATTGTTTTCTCAGAACTTCCCAGAGACCAGTGACCTACTAATTCTGTTTGCGTCTTCTCCATCTTAAACCGTCTGTATTGTTAACCATTCAGTTCTTTCTAGAAATCCTTGCTCCTTTTTGTTCTGTTAGGTTATACTATAGTTGCTGTCCTTTTCTTCCATCTGTTTCCTAAGGAAAAGCCTTAAGTGGTCAGTTTTCCCAAATCCCCACCATTTCTGCTTTCACCTCTGTGGCCCTGAATAGCCCTGATCTCTCCTCAGGAACCAAGAGTAGCAGTAATTTCCACGAGCAATGATACCTGCATCAGAAAGCAAATAGATCCAATACCAAACTCCTTTCTCCTGCCAAAATCACACATTTTATAGTTCTCTACTGTCAAACCTCAGTGTGTAAAGGGATTTTTTTCTTTTTTTCTCTTTTCTACATCCATAACTCATCAGTGGCCAAGTTGTGTAAATTCTAACTTTGCAATATTTTTCTTATCAATTCTCTCTTTCCTTCCCATTGATGATCACTAAGAGCAAAAATATTACCTCTTGGATGGGACTAATGAAATAAATAAATATTTTCATGAAAGTAAATGGAAAGGAAAAGAAAAAATTAAATTTTGATAGAGACAAAATGTCATCAAGATGGGCCAATTGAAGGTCTACCAACTGTTCTGATAATTTGGCATCTCCTTGCTAAAATCATCACGGTCCATGTTTGACAGCCTACAGTGATATCAGTCCAAAGAATAAACTTCTGTTCATCTTTCTAATGAGTTTGCCAAATAATTCAAAATGCTAATTTAATTGACAATAAGAAATAGCCCTGCCAAGAGCACTGAGCACTCAAATGTAAATGAAGTGAGTGAGAGGGGAAAACTATGAAGGGCTAAAATACAGAGTAAACTTGAATGAATAAAAGGAGCACAGTTATTCAAAGTCACCTAAAGTTAACATCATCTAGTTGACTCACAGATCAACTAGAACAAGATGAGTATATTAACCTCTAGGAAAAGAAAATGTAAGATCATGACAGCATTAATGAGCCTTGGGAGATATTGTTCAGGGTCCCAGCTAAGTTGCTCCAGAGACTCCAAAATACAAGATAAATATTTTTAAAATTAATATTCCCCATATAAAAGTACAGAGGTAGGTAATTCGTACTTAATATATGGTTTCCATCTTTCTCCCCATTATCACGGGCTAGAGGAAGAGAACTAAGAAAAGGACGAAGGTGTTTTAAGAGAGCAAATCTAATTCTAAGGCTGAATTAGGAACTCCATTCTCAGACTTAAGGCAGGTCTGTCACTAAAAGAGCTGACCTTTCTACCTCTAACTCCTGCTTCCTTTGTCTATCTTATTTGTTCCAGAACTCATATTTATTATTTTCCTTAAATATCTATAATCTACACAGCACTTAATTTAAAAATATATTTTTAAGTTAGACTATTTTAGGTTTTGTATTATATTTATGTCTGTGTTTGTTGGGTCTTAAAGTGTTTAGCTTGTGAATATCAACTATTTTTAGTCAAAAATCACCATTAGAAGTTCATTTATTATATAATGAACTTCTAATAATATTATTCTCTCTCCTTTTTTAATGGGGAAATTTGAGCATTATCGTAAGCTTTTTTTTCAATTAGTGGTTTGATAATCTTTGCATAAAGCATTTCCTAGACTATTCAACATTTTCCCCATTATACTACTTAATTCAGCTCCTGAGTTTGCTCTCTTATTATTAAATCAATATGTTTGAGCTCTCTGATTTCTGCTGATGCTCAAAGGCAAAATTTCAAACATATTCTGTTAATAAGTGAATCTTCACTATACCTTCATTTAATGCATAATACAGAAGATAATACAAACTACTTTAGTCATACAATATTCTTAATAAAATATATTAGATATTTTAAATTAAGTGATCTGTTTGGATGACTATTTATATTCAAGTGATGGTATTTATCTGTTGAAGGATCTGAATAGGTTTTTCTTCAAAGGTGATATGAAAGTGGCCAATAAACACATGAACTAATGCTCAACATTATTAGTAATCAGCAAAATGCAAATCAAAACCACGAGACAGCACTTTACATCCACTAGGACAGTTATGATGCAAAAGGCAGATGATAAGAAGCATTGCTGAGGACATGAAGAAATTGGAACCATGATACACTGCTGGTGGCAATGTAAGATGCTATAATCCCTTCAGAAAACATTCTGGCAGTTCCTAAAAAAGGCTAAATCGAGTTACCCGATGACCTGGCAATTCCACTCCTAGATATAGACCCAAATAAATTAAAGCACATGTCCACACAAGAATCTTTACATTAATATTAAGACCTGCCTTATTCACAATGCCATAAACAACCCAAATATCCATCAGCTGATGAAAAGAAAAGTAAAATGAAATATATCCATACAATGGAAAATTACTCAGTTATAAAAAGTAACGAAGTAGTGATGCATATTACAATATGGATGAACTTTAAAAACATGATGCCAAGTGAAAGAAGCCAGTCCAAAAAACAAAAAAGCACATATTGTATGATTCCATTTATATGCAATATGCAATGTCCAGAATAGGAAAATCTATAGAGACAGGGTAAGATTAGCCTATGGTTGAAAGAGTTTGGATACAATGTGGGCGGCTGCAAAAAGGTAAAGAATTTCTTTATGGGATGATGAAAATATTAGGAGTTAGCAGCGATAGTTGCACAGTTCTATGAATATACTAAAAATATTACATTGTATACTTTAATGTGTAAATTATATGGTATGTGAACTATATCTCAATAAAGCTGCTATAAAGAGAGTTATTTTGGCAGACTAAGGCATTTATTGTGTCACTTAACTGGGAAATAATTTTGCAGGTCAATCTTACTTATGGGAAATCCTTAATTATGTGGTAACAATGTATTCAACAACATCACTTTCATTTTTAATATGACAAAATTCATTAGAGTATATTAGGAAAAGTCCTATTTTAAGTGTCGCTGAAATTCTTTTTAAATTTATGTTAAGTGCAATTTGTTCACCAGGCAATATTGTGTGCCAATAAATAATATTTACTAGGAGTTGGAAAATGTAATTTAACCGATCTATAAATACTAATGTGTGTTAGTGGTGATGAGCCTCATTTTATCATTTGTGCAAGAGAGAAGCTGGGCTAGATATTCAGCTCTAACGCTGTATGATTCTATGACAAAGATGGATGACAAAATAATGAAGCCATGTGATAAGTTCTATGAACATTCAATTAGTTGGTGACAAAACAGCTTTCAGTATTTTATTTAATTCCATCAAAATGCTAAGTACGTCCATCAAAGAAAATCAATTTCATTCATGATCCTGTTACATCCTTTCCACTGCAAATCTTAAAGGCTTATAAATTTATAGAATAGAAACATTTATATTCAGAACTTTGAGAAAATTGCTCCTGGGAAAATCTTTCTGTCCCAATAGAACAGAGACATAATTAGAGGTAAGAGAGTAAAATCTACTTAAAATACCAGAGGGCATTTACTATTTTTCAATTAGCAATTTCCTCCGTCCAGTACTAAATCCCAGGAAAGAATTTTCCTTTTCCTTGACTTATTTGATTTGGCACTTCACTTAAATAACTATCAATTAACTCACTAAATTTAAATTTTCATATCTACAAGCACCATGGTGGAATTTACTTAGAAAATCAACATTTTGTCTAAAATACCAAGTAAGGAATATGAAAAGTATGAAATGCAGTGCAACATTTGTCTCTTTAAATAAGGGCAGTGGCTGTGTTCGCTGATTGTATTTTACTTGATTATGCAAGTCAAAAACAACCTCTATATTTTATGAAACTCTATCAAAATAAATAGGAAAAAATGTTTTGATGATATAATTTCCCTCAATACCCTGAAATTCATATTAAACATTATTTCTTATATACTACATTAGCTGATTTTATCAACTACATTGTTATCATTCTATAATAATTTTAAAATTTTAATTTTGAGCTCATTTGTGCACATATAGCTTTCAGATAAAAACTTACCTCAGAAACAGAAAAAAACCGGCTTTAAGGCCATACAGTAATGACTGCTGTCATCCTGCTTTTACAAGTTTTATTTGCGAATTATTAATCTTGAAAATAGAAACAATGCCCTAATCCTAGGCCTAACAAGTGATGAAGACATAAAATTTAGGATGAAACAAATTATATCAAGATTAGTTAGATAAGACAGCAAATCACTGTCAATTTCCTATATGTCTTGGACCCTGTAACAGGTTTGTATTTGTCTGTCTGTCTCTCTACCTATCTATCTATCTATCTGTCAGATGATGATAACTCACACAAATACAAGTATAGGTACATATCTAGCTGTATATACCTAAGCTTACTACTGTATTTCTAAATCACATAACTGCACTTATATTTTTTATAATTTAAAATGCATTATCTTAAAGAAAAAATATACTTACTGCCCTCTAGAGGTATGAACCAGTAGTGTAATAAGTGTAGATGTTGCTGGGCATATACAGTTTAAAGCTAACATGGCGTATTTAAACTCTTCTTCACAAACAACATGATCTGTTTGAAATAAAATAGGTAAATTAGAATAATTTACCTTGGGATAGTAGTATTTTAAAATAATATGAAAAATAAAACAATGAATAAAATTACAAAACTTTCCATATAAACACACTTGTTTTAGAGAGGTTTTTACATGTGCAAATTTATCCCCAGGAAAAATGATTCATAAGGGAGAGTACTAGACTATGAGGTAAGTTACTGAGGTATGGAGGATCTGGTGCCAGACCTGTCTTTAATAAAACTGACAGCCTTTGGCAAAATGTTTATTTTTCCTGTGCCTCATCTGTACAAGGAGGTAACATGTAGGTAGGTTAGAGGTACAGTCTGGATAATAAACCAGAGACCATATAAAGTCTCCTTTACTTCTGATAATTCTATGGTATGAAATACAATAGTACTGATTTATAACATAATTGATTTATCAACTTCATAGTCAACATAAAGACTTAGAAAGTGATTATTAAAAAATGTGGCAGATAATATTTGCATAACATACAAGTAATAGATTTTTTATAATCAAAACAACCGTAATGACCAATCGATAAAAATTAATCCTGAAATAAACATAAATTTAAATCATACTTTAACCTCAGGACTTAGGTCAAAAATTCAAAAGATGATAGAGTCCAGTCAGAAAAGATAATAAATGGCATAAAAAGAAATTCAATGACATAAAAACAATAAAGAGTGTTAGAAAAGATGGCACGTAACGGGGCGCAGGTCATATTAAAGGGGGGTGATGCTACTCAGCCCAAGTATATTATTTTCATGCAAAAACGAGGGCCCGGATGCCATATACTCAATTTTCCACAGAAATCATATTTTAGAGAAGCAATTAAAGTTTGTTTGGGAAAAAAGCTGTTTGTTTTGGGAAAAAAAACTTCCCTTCCAAGTAAACTATTATAGCTGGTATTGGAAATAAAGACTGTTTAAAGTTCTAAGAAAATAAATATTCTTAGGCAGAAAATAGCTGTTTTAGCTAAATTAAGAAATAGAAGGTTGAATAGGTGAGTCGGATCTATAAAATGAATACATACACCATACAATTTATGAAGAAACAAGATTACTTGGGAAATGGTTCATCAAATGCTCCAGACAGATAAATAATAACATTACTCCAATTTGTATAACATGAGTTAGCATATGAAAGAGCCCATTATTTTTTTCTTTTTCCTTCATTTCCTTATTCATTTTTTTTCTTTCACATTTTATGGAAGAAATTGTATGTTATGGTTACATATCAGGATTTACTCTTAAAAAAATTAAGAATCTGCTAACAATGTCTCTTTCTTTGTTTCTCTTTCCTCTTTTTTTGCTTGTCAGATATATTATAATGATAATGTTTAAGGAAAATCTCAAAAATACATAACCATGATACTTAATATTTTGCAGGAAGGCAGGTAGATTCTAAATCCAATTTTGAATGTGGAAAAGTATACAAAAATATTTGCAAAATAACAGTGACTTAAACCACTATTTCAATATTTCTCAAAATAATTTTTGAGTGTGTATGCCCTATCTATGAAAATAAAGTAACAAAACTGCTAAATGAAGAGTGTTATTACTTTAGAATCATATGATAGCCATACATATGGGGTCCATAAATTTTAAACCAAAAATTGAACATATGATTTAAGAAAAATGTTTACATGTATTATGACATGAGATAGACTACCAGAAAATTTAGAAGGTATGTTTACCATATATGCAAAACCACATGCAATTATTAACTTTCCCTTGGTTTAATGTACAAACCGTATTTCTTCTAGTAGGGGACCATGAGAAAATGTGATAGTTCTGTGATAGTTGAAAAGTATTCCATCTTATTTCCCTTCAGTGGTTAAAAAGTAAAAAATTGGGTCCCCTTCCTTCCCTTTTCCTCACTTAATGTGTTCATCTGTGTTTGGTTGGGGATGGCTGATGGAAGATCATGTTGCACTGGCTAATTTTTCAAAAACTATACTAATCTGTGGGAAATGGAAAGAAGGGAAAGATTAGTAAGTTTTAGGTAGTAATATTTATTTCTGTATATGCTTTTTTCTATAAGTAAGTAAAGTTTTTACAGTGTCTATTAGCCTATCAAGCAATGTACATATTACTGGAGGCTATTTTACACATAAATACAAAGTAGGTTTTGCACTATTTTAGTAAATACTGAATTATTTAGAAAGACAACCCCTGTATAAATTAAGAGAAAGTTTATTTTGTTTAGAATTGTATGTAAGTCATTAATACAAATTTAAGATATGATCATTAATAATAAGTATGTGCCCGCTACTGTCAGTGTCAGTAGTGGGCACGTACTTATTGGTGCAAGCAATTGTCTCTCTTGCATTGTCTTTTTTTGGTTATTCATACCTGGGCATTTACATATTGAAATATACACTTCCTTATTATTAATTATTTCCCTTCTCTTTCTCCTTCATATTACAATTAGGACATTATATTAATTATTTAAAATGTATTCATATAGATACTTACATTTACTCTGAATTTCATTCCAGGATAGTAAAGGAAGTGTTACAAAATATTTATCATAAAAAAGAGGTATTGGATCAGATAGGTTGAAAACAATCGTCTTAGATTAATGAGTTAATTGTATATAATGTTGGGATTCCTTGTTAGATAATAAGAAAAATCAGTACTCTTTTTATAAAGAAAACATCTATGTAATCAATAAGGAGGATGATTAGCACAGGGAAAGGACTATGATACAATAATATTCTTCATTTGCATAAATTACAGAAACCCAGTCTGCAAAACAGAATTGAATATATCTCTAGATCTCTCCTCTCAGGTCCAAATCTATCCCTCCTTCTCAGATATTTTTTGAATACTCATCACTATCCACTAACTTGAATTAAAAAGCTGACAATATTCTTTCATCCTACTTTGCCCCTCATTTCCCAATGTCATATGACTGCCAAGGTTTATGGACTGATTATACCACTAAAGTCCTCCGTCTCTCTCTCATTCCCCTACCCCCATTCCCACTCTCACTACTTACTACAGGCTTCTGATCCTTGTCCATACTCTTAAGGGCCAGCTATCAGCTTTTAGAATTAATTTCTTTTTCAAATTTTGGAAAGACAATATGCTTCATCTTGCAAACCCTATGTAATATGCGTGGGGAGCAACCTATGCTTATGTCTATTATTTCTGCAGCTAATGTGGGAATACTCATACTAATTTTAGGAATAAACCTATCTAAAGAGGCAAAAGACCTGCATGCAGAGAACTATAATACACTTATGAAAGAAATCAAAGATGACACAAACAGATGGAGAGATATACCATATTCTTGGATTGGAAGAATCAATATTGTGAAAATGACTATACTACCCAAAGCAATCTATAGATTCAACACAATCCCTATCAAATTACCAATGGCATTTTTCACAGAACTAGAGCAAAAAATTTTACAATTTGTATGGAAACACAAAAGACCTCGATTATCAAAAGCAATCTTGAGAAAAAAAATGGAGCTGGAGGAATCAGGCTCCCTGACTTCAGACTATACTATAAAGCTACAGTAATCAAGACACAAAAACAGAAATATAGATCAATGGAACAGGATAGAAAGCCCAGAGATAAACCCATGCAACTATGGTCACGTAATCTATAATGAAGGAAGCCAGAATATACAATGGAGCCAAAGACAGCCTCTTCAATAAGTGGTGCTGGGAAAACTGGACAGTTACGTGTAAAAGAATGAAATTAGAACACTCCCTAACATCATACACAAAAATAAACTCAAAAATAAACTCAATATGGATTAAAGACCTAAATGTAAGGCCAGACACTATAAAACTCTTAGAGGAAAACATAGGCAGAATACTCTTTGACATAAATCGCAGCAAGATCTTTTTTTGACCCACTTGCCAAGGTAATGAGAATAAAAACAAAAATAAACAAATGGGACCTAATGAAACTTAAAAGCTTTTGCAGAACAAAGGAAACCATAAACAGAGGAAAAGACAACCCTCAGAATGGGAGAAAATATTTGCAAACGAAGCAACTGACAAAGGATTAATCTCCAAAATATACAAACAGCTCATGCAGCTCAATATCAAAAAAATAAACAACCCAATCAAAAAATGGGTGGAAGACCTAAATAGACATTTCTCCAAAGAAGACATACAGATGGTCAGCAAACACATGAAAAGATGTTCAACATCACTAATTATTAGAGAAATGCAAATCAAAACTACAATAAGGTATCACCTCACACTGGTCAGAATTGCCATCATCAAAAAATCTACAAAAAATAATTTCTGGAGAGGGTATGGAGAAAAGGGAACCCTCATGAATTTTTGGTGGGAATGTAAATTGATACAACCACTATGGAGATTCCTTAAAAAACTTAAAATAGAACTACCATATGACCCAGCAATCCCACTACTGGGCATATACCCAGAGAAAACCATAATTCAAAAAAACACATGCACCTCAATGTTCATTGCAGCACTGTTTACAATAGGCAGGACATGGAAGCAACCTAAGTGTCCATCAACAGATGAATGGATAAAGAAGATGTGGCACATATATACAATGGAATATTACTCAGCCATAAAAAGAAACGAAATTGAGTTATTTGTAGTGAGGTGGATGGACCTAGAGTCTGTCATACAGAGTGAAGTAAGTCAGAAAGAGGAAAAAAATACCGTATGCTAACACATATATATGGAATCTAAAAAAAAAAAAAAAATGGTTATGAAGAACCTAGGGGCAGGACAGGAATAAAGACGCAGACATAGAGAATGGACTTGAGGACACAGGGAAGGGGAAGGGTAAGCTGGGATGAAGTGAGAGAGTGGCATGGACTTATATATACTACCAAATATAAAATAGATAGCTAGTGGGAAGCAGCCACATAGCACAGGGAGATCAGCTCAGTGCTTTGTGACCACCTAGAGGGGTGGAAGAGGGAGAATGGGAGGGAGATGCAAGAGGAAGGAGACATGGGGATATATGTATATGTATAGCTGATTCAGTTTGTTATAAAGCAGAAACTAACACACCATTGTAAAGCAATTTTACTCCAATAAAGATGTTAAAATAAATAAATAAATAAATAAAATTAAAAAAAAAGAAGATGTGGTACATATATACAATGGAATATTACTCATCCATAAAAAGGAACAAAACTGGGTCATTTGTAGAGACATGGCTGGACCCAGAGACTGTCATACAGAGTGAAGTAAGTCAGAAACAGAAAAACGAATATCGTATATTAATGCATATATGTGGAATCTGAAAAAATTTGTATAGATGATCTTGTTTACAAAGCAGACATAGAGACACAGACGTAGAGAACAAATGTATGGATACCAAGGGGGAAAGGGGGGAGTGGGATGAATTGCGAGATTGGGATTGACATATATACACTATTGATACTATGTATGAAATAGATAACTAATGAGAACCTACTATATAGCACAGGGAACTCTATTCAGTTCTCTGTGGTGACCTAAATGAGAAGGAAATCCAAAAAAGAGGGGATATATGTATACGTACAGCTGATTCACTTTGCTGTACAGTATAAACTAACATAATATTGTAAAGCAACTATACCCCAATAAAAATTAAAAAAAAAAATTAAGTTCAGGGGCTTCCCTGGTGGCGCAGTGGTTGAGAGTCTGCCTGCCAATGCAGGGGACACGGGTTTGATCCCTGGCCCGGGAGGATCCCACATGCCATGGAGCGGCTAGGCCCATGAGCCACAGCTACTGAGCCTGAGCTCTGGAGCCTGCAAGCCACAACTACTGAGCCCACGTGCCACAACTAGAGAAAGCCTGCGCTCAGCAATGAAGACCCAACACAGCCATAAATAAATTAATTAATTAATTTAAAAAAAAAATTAAGTTCAGTGCGGGGATTGCTACCAAATAATTTCAGGTCAGGTCAGATTTTAACATCAACACAAATACTAAAATATTTTCTTTTTTCAGAATTTTCTGGATTGGGGATTACAGCTAAGGGATGCCAGACCTTTATTCAAGCTCTGATAATCTCTCACCAGGGGTAACGAAACAGCTTCTGAACTGCTCTTCCTGTTCTCCAATTCTTCAACATCCCACCTATCACCCTTCTAAAACTGTGTTGGCCAATACGGTTGCCTCAGCCATAAAAAGGAATGAAATAATGCCACTTACAGCAACATGGATAGACCCAGAGATTACCATACTAAGTGAAGTAAGCCAGACAAAGACAAATATCATATAATACTGCTTATATGTGGAAGCTAAAATAAGAATGATACAAATGAACTTACATACAAAACTGAAGTAGACCCACAGACACAAAAAACAAACATGATAATCAAAGGGGAAAGCAGGGGGAGGGATAAATTAGGAGTTTAGGGATTAACCTATGCATACTACTATATATAAAACAGATAACCAACAAGGACCCACTGTATATAGCACAGGGAACTCTACTCAATATTTTCCAATAACCTATAAGGGAAAAGAATCTGAGAAAAAATAGATATATACGTATGAATAACTGAATCACTTTGCTGTACACCTGAAATGAACACATTGTAAATCAACTATACTTCAATAAAATAATTAACTAATTAATTACATAAAATAAAAATGAAACTGCTGGCCAATACAGTTGCCTCTGCTACATGTGGCTATTTACATTTAACTAAACTAAAATTAAACAGAAATAAAAGTTCAATAACAATTAAGTTCTCAATAACACTTGTGACTACTGGCTAGGTATTAGACAAGGCAAATACAGAACATTTCCATTATCAACAATAACTAGAGAGTGCTGTTTGATCTTCCAAATGGACTGATGACCTTTCATAAATCCTAAAGCTTATAGTATATATTTCGAATTCTTTAAAATGTCATTCCTAGATTGTCAGAATTTGGGTAATCTTACTAACATAATATATCACTCTTTTCATGCCTCTTCTCAGCCATATTGCTACTAAAATTGTTCATCTATAAGGAAACAAGGTAGAATATATAGGCGTTCTACCTTCAGGTTGGTAGGTAGATGTGCAGGCAGACGTTTACGAAAATTTTGTTTTTCTTCCAATCGTTCTACTTTCTTAGTAAAATAGGTGGAAATCATGATTAGGGAAGAGGTTGGAGGTGAGAGGAGAAAATATGGTATCATTGTTTAAGAGAGTGGGAGAAGAAACAGAATTGGGAGACAGAATGATTGTTTGGCAGCTTCTAGACCCCTAAAAATTAGTGATCATGAATTTAATGGGGGAATAGCCTGCAGGTCATCTTTTGTTTGGTTTCCTCTGGCCACATTCAAATGCATGGAAGTAAACAGCTAGAAGACAGAGAGTTGTTCACTACAGTTGATGTCTGACAAACGAGTCTAACTAATGGAAGGTCAACGAACTAGGCTGAATTGAAATTATGGGTTCTAAAGGTGTGCCATGGGATGCAAACAGGTTAAGAAGGGAAGACAGGACCAAGAGGTGAAAATTTGGTCGAATCAACAAATCGCAAGTCCCAGTGTAGTCAAAAGATTGTTGGAGTTCTGTATTAGAGGACATGAACTAGAAAGATAGGGGGTGGTGGTCACGGGGTGGGGGGGGGACTAGGAATAGCCATGATAGAAGGCTCACATTTACATGATCTAGGGAATATGCCTCTGGAAGTGGGTGCAGAGATAAGACGTGGGCAAGAACACTGAAAGAAGGGAAATCACCGAAACACAAGTCTAGGGCACTGAAAGAAGCATTTTCCTGGCTATCCGTACCATTAACCTGGCTATCCGTACCATTTTCCTGGCTATCCGTACCATTAACCTGGCTATCCGTACCATTAACCTGGCTATCCGTACCATTTTCCTGGCTATCCGTACCATTAACTATTATGACCAAGCAGTGTGGAAAAGAGAGACAGTGAGTTGGGAGATTGGGCAGTTTTTCAGCTCATTTTTTTTCATCAGCTACTTAACATTTCCTTTTGGGGACATTTCAAGCCACAAACTGCCAATTTTTATCAAGTGATTTTTTAATTAAAAACTGGTCATCATCAAAAAATCTACAAACAATAAATGCTGGAGAGAGTGTGGAGAAAAGGGAACCTTCCTACACTATTCATGGGAATTTAAATTGGTGCAGCCACTGTGGAGAAGAGTATGGCGATTTCTTAAAAAACTAAAAATAGAGCTACCATATGATTGATCCAGCAAACCCACTCCTGGGCATATATCCGGAGCAAACCATAATTCAAAAAGATACATGCACCCCAATGTTCATTACAGCACTATTTATAATGGGCAGGTCATGGAAGCAACCTAAATGTCCATTGATGGAGGAATGGATAAAGAAGATGTGGTACATATATACAATGGAATATTAGCCATAAAAAAAAGAACAAAAATGGGTCATTTGTAGAGACATGGATGGACCTAGAGACTGTCATACTGAGTGAAGTAAGTCAGACACAGAAAGACAAATATCATATATCACTTGTATGTGGAATCTAAAAAAAAAAAGGGTACAAATGAACTTATTTACAAAACAAAAGTAGAGGCACAGATGCAGAAAACAAACTTATGGTTAAGACGGGATAAGGTGGGGGGGATAAACTGGGAGATTGGGATTGACATATACACACTACTATATATAAAATAGATAACTAATAAGAACCTGCTGTATAGCACAGGGAACTCTACTCAATACTCTGTAGTGACCTATATGGGAAAAGAATCTAAAAAAAAAAAAAAGAGTGGATATATGTATAACTGATTCACTTTGCCGTACACCTGAAACTAACAACACTGTAAATCAACTATACTCCAATAAAAATTTTTTTAAAAAGAAGACTAAGTTATATAAAATTTAAGTACTATAGAGATGCATAATGTAGAATTATATCTGTGACAGAAATTGCTATCTTTCCCTATTATCCATTTTCCCCTCTGAATGCAGAAACTACCTGTCGATGGAGACACGTCTGGGAGAGGTATGAGAAAGGGCAAGAATACTAACGTGGGTGACAGCACCTTGCTGATTTTAGTCAGGTATACAGAGACAGATTATCTGGGGTAAAAATCGATCACTCTGCAAGCAGAGAGAGAAGGGAACATTGCTTGAAGCCAGAAACCTAGGAGTCCAGGAATCCGGACAGTTGCAGAACCCTAAATCGCGGGAGATGACACTGTCTTTCAGAATCTTTATCAGCGACCTCCTTTTAAGACTTTTCAGCCAGATCAATAAAGCTGGAACTAATGTGGGGATCAGATAAAGGTGCTGTGCTGTCTTCCCACCCAATAAACCTATTGTTTCAGATGATGCCGAGGTAGTTGCCATGACAACCGAGAGGGTGATATGGACACGGCAGCAAAAGCCAGTAAATATGGCAAGTGCAAGAAAGTTCTTAGAAAAGAACTTTGAGCACAATTATTGACACATAGAAAGGACTGGAGGAAATCTGTTCTAATTTCAACATTCTCTGTAGCCACAGAAGATAGTGACCAAGGATCCATGCTTATGAATAGACAAAGGAGTTATTTTCTAAGAGCAGGATGGGTGTCTAATCAAAAAAATTACTGCAAGGTCTCTGCAATTCCTGTCCCACAGGATTTCACCATTCCTGTGGAACAATGTCTGCTGTGTGCCTCCCTTTCTTTTTCCAAAACCCACTATTTTATCATAGCTATCTTGCCCTGCTATTATATATGCATATGGGGTGGGGGAGAGGTAACTAACTCACTTATTGGTGTGTTCATTGCCAGACTATGAGGACCCACAGCTAGCAATGACTTTGCATAATAGAGATATCCTGCACTTTGAGTTGGATGCAGCAATTGAGGCAACTCTGGGGTATTTTTCATAATAATGAATGAGTATCTTAATGTATAAGGGAAAAACACTGTACATGGATACTTGGATGGACAAAAAGATTTGAACTGTGGCTGAAACTACTCTCACCCCATATTCATTCTCTCCTTCTTCCTTTTAGTAAGAGGCTTCATTTCCCCTCACCCATCCCCAAGGTTCAGCTGGGGGCGTGCCTGTCCAGGGAGAAATGACATGTCTCAACTCCTCTTTTAGTTAAATATGGTTACTAGACTAGGTTTTGTAAACTTCTGGATTAATATTTTGTAGACAAAACCACTTCCCCTACATGCTGTCCCTCTTGCTGGTGAGACCACATATGTGGCAAAAGTCCAGTTTTGATTATGCAGACAAAGATTACTCCTTAGCAATGAGCAAATCTGTCCATGTTTTCTTTCTAATTTCCTTCCCTTGTTGAAGAAAGCATTTCCTCTTTCAAAATCTTGTATTTTCTTCTCATCCCTGTAAAGTTTCTGTTTTGACTCAGCTCTTTCTCTTGGGTTGCTTGCCATCAGGGCATAAGCACATGAGAGCAAATGGTGTCAACCCCAAGTGTGCCAGGCCACAGACAAGGTCCTGATCCCTCAGAGCCTAACTTGCCTTATCTTTAAAACTGTGAATTATAATAATATTTACCTCATAGGGTTTTCTGCGGAGAAAAGTAGATAATGAATATAAAATGCTCATCAGAATTCTAAACAGGTACTATTTATCATTACAATACTGCATTATTAAAAATAAAAAGATAGATTTCAATAAACCATCTTGAAATAATGTCAATAATACAGTTTTAAAATTTAAGTAGCAAAACGATACAATATAACTCCATGGATAAAAAAGCTGACTTTTGCATATATGTTCATGTGTGCATACGTATGTGTGAATAAGCATGAAAAATTGTAAGAATGGGAATCAAAATGTTAAGAGTAACTATCTTCAGGAATGGGAAACAGTTTTCAAGGGCTACGACTTTTAAAATAGCAGGATTATGTGAGATTCGTGGTTTCTGTTTTATTGCTATTTTTATTAGGTTTGATTTAAAAGCTCTTCAGATAAGCAATTACAATTAAAGCTACAAATTTACAGATAGATACAATCAAATCTATTTTCAAGGCCCTTTTCCTTTATGGAAAATCAATTTGTTAATTACATTTTAACAAGTCAGAATATTTTTTGGAAAGTCTGCCTCACAGTATTTTTTGAGCTTATCTATGATTTAAAGCACTGGAAGCTTCTTCCATGCGGTTGCTAGGTAAAAGCTCTTCAGAAAGCAGTAAGCAACAGTGGACAGTGCATGAAACCAATCTAGTCCTGGATTTTGATTTACAGAAATCAAATATCCTTCGGAGAAAGAGCTTTTAAAGAGAAACATGAAACAGGGTAAATTTTAAAAATTGAATGTTATTTGTTTTTATTTTACAGGGAAAGAGTTTATTACATAGACCGACTGAACAAATTGCATTATAAACCTCTCACATAGCCTTCGCTTATTAGACTCTGTTTATAATCACGAGTGGGTTGATTGCCATGAAAATTGCTTCTTTTTCTTCGAGGAGAATAATCTCTAACAATCGAGTTTTATTTTGATCCTGTTGCTTTAATCAGTAAAATACCAGTCAGAGTGTGTGTGTGTGTTTGTGTGTGTACATGAGCAGACATCATACTTCTGCCAATTCTAGGACTGTGAACCATTCAATGGCTAAGAATAGGTTTAAGTAAAGCTTTAAAAGTCATTTAGTTTCACAAGATCTAAATATAAGATGCTTATTAAATATACAGAATTCAACCCAGTTTGACGTTGGCAACGTTCTATATACAGATGTATTGCACTTCAGTAATATTGAGTATAAAACACATTTTTGTGTTTTTCTAATTGCTTGAATCCTTATGTTAATGCTGTAATTTTTTTAATGTATCATACTAATTAAGTGCTCAAAGGGGAATCATTTCCTGTATCCTAGCGCAAAACAGTTTTAATTTTAATAACCTCCCTTTTTTTTAAACATGTCACAGAAACAGCAGTCTTAATATTTTTTGAAAAATTGCTGACCTCAGAACTCCACTTATTTAGGTACTAACCGAAAGTATTCATTTCTCACTAGCTCATGATAGTAATTGATATCACGAGAGTTAATGATATAGTTATTGAATTGCCTTAATATATTATAATAATACTAATCCCAAATAGAATTTCAACTTTTATGCTAAATGGTATATATATATGTATGTATGCGTGTGTGTTATTAAACCTCACAAAAGTTTTATGATATATATTGTGTTAAACAGTTTTCAGATAAAAAATTAGATGTTCAGAGAGGTCAAGTTACTTGCCTAAATCCATTATTAACTTAAATTCACACGGCCTATAAAGAACTCTACAAAAGCTATACAAGTCTAAAATTGATTAACCAAGCACATTACAATAAGTGAATCTTCTAGTGGTTTTTCTCTCCCCTGAACTTACTTTAAAGCTTACTACTTGCTACCAGATGGACAAGTGGTTCAAACAACCACTTAACTGAACTGATGACTGAAAAAATACAAACACCACGTTTCCCAAAACCCCATCATTTAATGAGGGAGTTTGGAAGGAATGTGGCCAAGTCTGACCTTGAAATCAATTTCATTGCTTTTCAATCACACACACCCCAAAATCATAGCTGGACTAAAATGATTTGAGTCACTGATTCAAAGGGATTTTGAAAGATCTCTAGAAAATTTATTAGTAGCAAATATACTGTGATAAATTTTATAAAGGACATAAACGCAAGTGCTCTAAGAAGATACAAAAGGATACCTTTCCTGCTCTGCAGGAATCAGAAAGAGTATCCCCAAAGAAGTGATGTTTAAACTAAGATTTTTAAGGATAATTAACAGTACTTAGTTGAAAGGTGAAGAAAGCATACAGAGGCGATTTTCTTAAAAGTAAATGAGAGAGGTAGGAGGATATTTAAATTTTTACGGAGATAAATTAACAAAGAAAGAGATTTGAAGATTAAGGAGAGAAAAATATCACAAGGTTGCTGACAAGGTACAAGGTGATGGGGTCCAGCCTGGAGATAAGGAAATCCTATTGTAACAGGAGAAAAGCAGGAAATGGTAAGTGAAAAGGAAGTAACATTAGGAAAATACAGTAGCAAAAATCTGAGGAAATTTTCACTCATTGGCTTCCCCTACCTAAGAAATAAGAGGTGAACTAAAGATTGAAATGGTAACTGCAAGAGTAAGAGTGTGTTTTGATAAGGAAAAACAATCCACACTGTTAAGGGCCTGTGAGCTGCCAGACCATGAGTTCACAGTGATATGAGTCTGGCCCACGGTGTGATTTTTTTTTTTTTTCTAGCAGCGCTCAGTCAAGGAGCCGGAAAAAAGAATCCATCTGATAAGAATTTTGTTTGTTTGTATGTTTGTTATTGTCAATCAGGAGCCATAAAAAGTTAAAACAAAGGAAAGCAGTATACAGATATGAGGTTGACTGAATGACAGACCACAGAGTTCAGGTGGTTTAAAGAGGACAGGACAGAAAAAAGGAAAGTGAGGCACAGAAGACTCTAGACCGATAAGGCATCAAGAGCTATGCTTCTCAGCTTTTTGTGATGAAGGACAGATGTTTCTTTTCTTTTCAATTTCCAACGCATTGCAGACACATATGCAGTTCTATCGTGCATGCCTGTATAAAACTCATGCCATATGTGACTCACCTATGAATATGATATGATCCAAACCAGTCTACTCACTTATCAAAGAGACAACACGCTGCGATGCACTAGGGTGTCACAGCAATGGCAGATTGCTGTCAAAGTTTCTAAATGCTCACTCTCAACTTGGTATTTATTTTATAGCCTAGTAAAAGTCTGTAGACTGAAACTGGTTTTTCGCCTACACTTTGAGTAGCACTGTGTTAAAAGCTAATTGATTTACAATGTTGGGCCAATCTCTGCTGTACAGCAAAGTGAAAAAATAAAATAAAATAAATTAAATAGGTCTCACATCAAAAAAACAAAAGCTAATTGAAAAGCATTGCATCAATGAAGTGGAGGGGAAGGCTTTAGATAGCACTAGATGGTTGAATTAGCAAAACGGAAGATTGAGTTTGGGTATTGTGAGGTCTGAATAGTGTAAATAGGCCTGAAATCATTTGGGAGGATGTCAGGGGACAGGGATACACTCCACTACATATCTTTTTCACTCTAAATCTCTGGAAATCATTGTCAATTAAACTGGAAAACAGACTTTCTGAACCACACACATTCTCTGAAGATTAAAATATAATCCCAGCATTTGTAGAAATACATTATAAGTAGGAAAATGTTGCAAAGGTGCTCCTGTACTTGACTGAAAGAATCATTACATTTGGAGCCACAAGGCATAAGTTCGAATTCCACGTCTTTAAGCACGTTACGGCTTTGAGCAACTATGTCTAGTATCATATTAGACAAATTGGTATAGTTATTTATATCTGTCTTACACAAATGTAAACTTCAGATTGAAATAAAACAGAAGAGCATGCAGCAAACTACAGAGTCCCATGATAAGTAAAGTTTTTTCTTTCATAAAAATAGACAATAAGTGGAAATATGCACTTCTGTGAGTACACACCTTTTCCTTACCAAAGACAGACGATGCTACGATCTGCCTGATCTTCCCACGCAAATGACAACCCATAGCCATATTTATAGTTGTCATGTATAACCTGAGACAGCTGTTTTCAGCCATGTCATTACTCTGGACAAAACTGCAAAGGAAACTCTCACCTCATCTCTTCTATTGGGTATTTAGGATACACTCATTGGCCACTGCCAATGAGTGTATCCTAAATACTGTTTTTCAGCAGTCTCCCATAATAACCAAATCTTTTCCTTTCAGTCCAAAATGTCCCTGCTTACAGAAATAAACAGGTAGATAGACGCTACTATCAATTAGATATTCATCTAACAATCTTAATAAAGAGACATACAAAAGACGATTGAAATTTCAATTTTACCAGAAGGCATATGCAATTTAAAAGGATTTCTTAATGCAAAGTCAGGTTGACTTAATGGGATAATTGAGGCACGTGTCTTGTCTTGCTGAGTCCTTGCCTACTATGGACTATTCTTCCACCAACCAGCCCCTACAATTTTTCAACATGATGTTCACATCAGCAGATTCCAAAAAAGTGAAGTAAGTTAGGCATTTCAGTCCTTCACGATCCACACATTCTTTTTGATCTTAGGAGATAATTCTAGGGGTTGCTAAAAACTCTGTCTTTTAAAAAAGTAACTATTGGAAAAATAAACTGAACTATTAAATGATGGATCCTTGGATAATCTAGAGGCAAAAATCATAAAGAAAACATTGATGATTGTGCAAGAAAGAGACAAATATTCTGTTAGTTAAAAACACCATAAACACAACTGAAAGACAACTGGCAAACTGAAAAAAAAAATGCAACTTTCAAAAAGTCAAAATGTTAGTAATTTTAGAATACGAAAAATCTCTACAATTCACTAAGAGAAAAATAGTCACCTCTGTAGAAAATAACGGTAAAGCAATGTTTTATACACAAATGCACACACGAATTAAATGTACAATAGATACATGGAAATGTGCAACTGTTAGTAATCAAAACTTTAAAATTAAAACAAACTATTAGTGGCAACACCACATACCTCTTAACAGCACACGTTCTGGAGACAGAAAACGTGCATTTAAGGTCCAGCTGTACCACTAAGTTATGGTACCATCAGCATTTTACTTAACATCTTCCTGTCTCAGTTTTCTCATCTGTAAAAGGGGAATAATAATGCAATCTACCTGTGGCAGCTAGCCTTCCAGACAGCCTCTATGATTCTCATATCCTGGGATTTAGATCCTGTGTCATTCCCACTTACACAGAATAGGACTGATCTTGTGACCAGTAAGATATTGTGGAAATGACAGAGTGTGACGGCCAAGGCAAGGACATTCTGGCTTCTGCCTTAAGGAAAAGTCCAAGAGGTAAGGAACTGAGGCCTCCTGCCAACAGCCAGCACTAACTTGCCAACCATGTCAGTGAAAAGGGGACCACCCTGGATGCAGATCTTCCAGCCCAAGTCAAGCCTGCAGATAACGTACCCCCAACTTATATCTTTACTGCAACATCACACATATCCTGATTATTACTCCTCCCAAATTCCTGATCCACAGAAACTGTGAGACAATGAGTGTTTACTGGTTATACAGTGAAGATGTGAAGTCATTAATTCAGTATCAGCAATAGATAACTAATCTACTATCTTAACAAGGTTGTGATGAAAATTCACTGAGTTACAATACTCTGTAATGACCTATATGGGAAACGAATCTAAAAAAGAATGGATATATGTATATGTAGAACTGATTCGCTTTGCTGTACAGCAGAAACGAACACAACATTGTAAATCCACTATACTCCAATAAAAAATTAACTAAAAAAAGAAAATTCATTGAGTTAATCTATAAAAAGTAATTCAGAACCGTAGTCATTGCACATAGTAAGCATTAAACAAATGTCAACTGCCACAATAATAATAATAATAATACAGTTCTTATATTATTTTTCATTCAGCCGAGGGGCAAAAGTTAAAAGGAATATTGCTCATTCCTGCAATGATAAGTTATTCATTTCTGGAGAGCAAATTGGCATTGTGTATTAAAAACCATAAAAGTACACGTACCATTTAACCTAGGAATTAAACTAGATAATCACCTTAAGGCTATTATAACACAAGTTCACAAAAACCTCTTTTATGATAATTGAGCTTCTATTTTACTTTTTTTAGTTCCAGACAAAACTAAATCTTAAGAAGCTGAAAACCTAATAATGAATAAAAAATCAAAAAAGAAACTGATTTTGTCAAAATTACTAATTTACAATTTCAACATATTACAAATTTGTTTTTCTTATTTTGAAACATGTAAACTTCCAAAATTTTTTGGAAATAACTTATCTCAGCTAATTACATTCACCTTGGTGGTTTCAAAAATAGCTACCCCTTTTTAAATTGACTTATTTTTCATTCCTTATTGGAAGGTGAATATAACATTCTCAAGGAGGAACTACGTATTGGCTAATTCATCAGATGTAGTCCTTATGATTTACTACACAGAATAGCTTGATGGTTTAAATGAGAACTGGGCACCAATGAAAGTTGTCATTATATCAATATATTAAATGAGAGTTGGTTGTGGGTTATATAACAATATGCTAATTGCACAGATCTGTAAATTCACATACATTATCTTTTACCCACATAATAGTGATATTTCAGGTCTATACAAACATATTATAGCCTATACAAACATAACCCCTTGTTGTAATTAAGTGAACATCTTCCCTGCTTAGATATAACTATTTGCAAATTTTTTCATGGCATTAATTACACTTGATAATTTGGATCTTGTGGGAAAAATGTGAAAATGTAAACTCTATAAATAAATTAAAAACAACCATCTTCAACAAGCCTACCTTCTAGCTAGTATTACATTTCCATATAAAAATGAAATACAGGCCTTCCCTGGTGGCGCAGTGGTTGAGAGTCTGCCTGCCAATGCAGGGGACACAGGTTCGAGCCCTAGTCTGGGAAGATCCCACATGCCACGGAGCAACTGGGCCCGTGAGCCACAACTACTGAGCCTGCGCGTCTGGAGCCTGTGCTCCGCAACAGGAGAGGCCGCGATAGTGAGAGGCCCGCGCACCGCGATGAAGGGTGGCCCCCGCTTGCCACAACTAGAGAAAGCCCTCGCACAGAAACGAAGACCCAACACAGCCATAAATAAATAAATAAATAAATAAATAAATAAATAAATAACCCTTAAAAAAAAAAAAAAAAAGTTCCCTTGTGCCAGCCTACAGTCTATCCCCTGCCCCTACCCCAATCCCTGGCAACCACCAATCTGATTTCTGTTTAAAAAAAAAAAAAAAAAAAAAATGAAATACAATTTAATGTACATAAATAGTATTAATAAAATTTTTACCCTACTTTAAGGAATTTCCTATCTTGCTTATTTCATCTGTACTACTCTTCATTTTAATATAATTTCTAACAATGACTTATAGGTGGATAATTTATATACACACATCTTGTATATCTTATGTATGTATTCTCATGAGACACTTTATTTCTTTCTACATCTATTCTTACAATAAAAACTGTAATGGATGTCTTTTTATTTAAATGTTGTGTGCAGGTCATATTATTTCCGCATGAAAGCGTCACGTAATTGTATAAACCGATACTAGCTGATGTATCCATTCTTTTTGGATTTCTGCATGTGCATCCTTTTACTACTTTATACAATACTCTCATACCAAGCATTTCCCAACAAAACCTCCAGAGTAGCATTCTACGGACACACATTTTAATGACACTGCTAGAAAAAACGAAAGATGCAGAAAAAATTACGGGGTCTGTACCTAGATTTCCGGTGTTCTTTTCCTGTGTCACTCCTTCTCCTGTAGAATTCTTTGTTACCACATCATGGTGGAAGATTACTTATTTATTTGAAGGCATTTTGTGAGATAATAGAAAGTATATATATTGATTTCTATCCCCAGTTTTCCTGACACAGAACTCCTGAAACCATTGTAATTTCCTGGTTGATAAGAACACTAGGAACATCTCTTATTATTATATTTGTCTTCAGCCCAGTCGCTGACACGGAGCTCTTAAAACTGTTGTAAATTCCTAAGTGATAAGAGTACTAGGAGCATCTTTTGTCCTCATGAGGTGATTCTGGGTGGGCTTCTGGATGGCTCCAGGATGGGACTGGTCACCAGAAAGACCAAGTTGTGATTAGAAGCTTGGAATTTTCAGTTCCAACCCCATCTTCCAGAGAGAGTAGAGGGGCTGGAAGTGGAGTTAATAAATGGTCATGCCTATGTGAGGAAATCTCCATAAAATACCAGTAGTCAGGGGTTTGGAGGGCTTCCAGGTTGGTGAACACATCCACCCTGGGAGGCTGATGCACCCCAAATCCACAGGGACAGAGGCTCCTGTGCTCAGGACCCTCCCAGGCCTTGCTCTATTTACCTCATCATCTGGGGGAGTCTTGCAGGTCTGGTCCCTTAACCTGTGGGATCTGATGCTATCTTTGAATAGACAGTGACAGAACTGAGTTGAATTGTAGGACACCCAGCTGGTGTTGCACAGAATTGCTTGGTGTGGGGAAAAAAAAACCCCCACACATTTGGTGACCAGAAGTGTCAGAAGCGAAGTGCTCGGTGTGAGAAGTAAAGGTCAATTGATTATGAAGTCCAGAGAACGTCTGAAATGATTCGTGAATCCGTTCTCACCCTGAACGACCATTAGGTTCAATCTCTCAGTATCGCTCACCTGAACAAATATAATAACTTCCTAAATAATCACCCCATGAGGTCCTTTTTGTCCTCTTCCCTGCGCTCCATATTTCCCCTGGAGTCACTTTAACTAGTTAAAAATTTACACCTTCACCTAAAACTTTCGTTAGCCTCTCATCGCTTCTCCAACAACATTCCAATTCTTTAGTAAAGCCTAATTCACAACGGCACACACACACAACACCCACACATGCGCGTGTGCACAATATGTCCTTACGCAGTATGATCTGAGGCAATGTTAGATTAAATAAACATCCCATTATAATATCTGCTCTCTCCACTTGTTGGCTATCCTAGTATTAGGATCTCATTCTTTTGGGGTTAAAAATTGTGTTTTAAGAGACTCTTTTCAATACAGAAGTAACTATTCCAGGAAAAGGGATATTATATCAAATCATGAAAACTCTACTAAATTAGAACATAATTGGGATCATGAGTTTTGATATATAAGGAGGGTGGCAAGGGTTGAGGAGGAGGATTCTAAGGTTACAAATGAAGTTCTCTGTAGAAAGAAAAAGCTCAGTTGAAGTGCTATTCTTGGGATGAATGTAAAGGCGCACTCCCTGGTTATTAAAGGGTTAGAGGTAAAGAAAATGAGAAAATCTGCCATTGGAATAGAGAGCTACTCCATCTTCATCTTCATTATACCACCAGTGCCTGGAACAATTCATTGCTCACAGTAGGACTCAATGAAAATGTTCTGAATGAGCAAGCAAGAATAAAAGAGGATATACCTGGTTTTCTTTATGAAACATTCATATCAAGAAACTACTTTACAGACTGAAAATCATAGGCCTAGGTTATGATAGAATATGCCTGGCATTTTCCTAAGACAGAAGAAGAAAAACGTTTCTCTGGTTTCCAGAACCATGAAAATGAGTCTTTGAGAAATATACAACCATCAGAAAATTAATGGAGAAAAACATAAAGATGCTTTGAGTTAATTAAATTATAAGTGGTCCACAAGAAAATGGCTTTAAATGCCTAATGGTCAGCAGCAATTAATAAAGTGTCAAAGAGATAAGGCAGGAAATATGGTTTGGCCCATATATTAAACTTGTAAAAGTCACAGAAAGGAAAAACAAATACATGATTGATATTTTATTAGGAGGAGCAAAATACAGGAATGCATTTAACTTAAAAATAATCCTCAGCAATGTTAATTTTTAAAATTTTGATTAAATGGGCCATGGCTATATAAGAAGTTAACATTCCAGGAAGGTGTGTTATGTGAAAGGGTACATAGAAGGGCTCTGTTCTATATATACCATTCTTCTGTTGATCTAAAATTACTTCTACAAAAAAAATTAAAAAGCAAATGCAATTAACAATAAAATGCTGATTTTCATCTCTTAGGGGTGAAAATGTTACCTTGGCTATGTAGCAGAATGTCATTCTTAGGAAAAACATGCTTATGTAAAAATGTGTGTGTTTGTGTGTGTGTGTGTCTGTGTGTGTGTAATACACAGATAGAAGATGAAACAAATGTGGAAAATGTTCACTGTTGAATGTAAATGGGGCTAATACACGTTTTCATTGTATAATTTTAAAACTGTATGTTTGATTTTTTTGCAAAGTGAAAAATAGTGTGAAAAAAAGTAAAAACTCCGAATTGTGCTGGGTTTGAAGATGGCCTTATGTTAAGTGGTTTCTGATAATCTTCACAATAAGACAAAAATCAAAAAGAAAATATTTCCATCTAAAAATGGAGAATTTTCAAAGTTTTGGTAATTTATCTTTTGAAAATATAAGAATTCAAAGCATTACGTTTTTAAGTAGGTTGTAAGAATGAAGTTTAACATGGTGTCTATGTGGGTGTATATGGGAAATGAAGAAATTATTCAGCATGAAGAACTCACACCTCACCATTTGGTAAAAGCCAAGCCTTGTGCATACATATGTTATTTAGAAACAGCTAAGATAATTTCCAATATTTATATTGCTTAGAAATATTTTTCCACTCTCTTTTTGGGGAGGAAAAATTGAGGCATTGGAGTGTCTGGTGCGCCAGTAAAAACCGATGGCTAAACTTTTAGTCAAATCATTTCTCCAATATGTGTGTGTGTGTGTGTGTGTGATTTTAAACAATATTGTTTTTATAACGGTAGCCATCCATGACTATATACTATAAGAAAAACATATGTTTATAGAGTATTGTCAATGATATTGTTAGAAAGTATTTCCTTTTGCCCATTTTAACTTTTTTGCAATTAAAATCTTTTTTTGTTTGTTTTTTTTTAAGTTCCCAGAACTAACTCCTATAGTTCTAGTATCATGAATCATTCTTCTCGGCACGCTTTAGTGGTGAAGGAGAAAGAATTTTATTCATTCAGCACTTTACTATTGTGGTCTGATTCTTCCATTCATTCATGAACTTTAATTCAAATCTGTTACTTAGGAAATATCATCATCGAAGCATGGGAAATAAAATTCATAGAAAATTCACAAATCACTTATGTGAGTTTTATGTTCTTTACTCCTACAAATTTATTTACAAACGTATGTTTACATTCTTTACTCCTACTTGTGGGTGAAAATTTATCAATTTGATTTTTATGCCTTCCTATATTTGTTAAAATGAAGTGGGAAATTTCCAGAGAACCCAGTAGTTGAAAGAAAATTAGTCGATAAAGAAAAGGGAATTGAATAGTCACAGATGACCTAACACTTTATTTGGCAGGGCGAGTATAGAGTGGGAACCTAAATTTAGCAATTAATCTACTCAGATAATAGGGGTTCACCCTCCCACTGACTAGGAGACAAACAGCAAAGATTTTACATTCAAGTGACAAACTGGAGAGTACAGTTCATTCTTTAAGTTCATTCAAGGCTTTTCAGTAAAGGAGTTATTTTCCTAGTAAGGTACATATTTTTCTTGTCCGTTTGTTTTGTTTTGTTTTGTGTATTTTTTTTAATGAGTTTCGGAATGTACAGTGAAGAAAAAGATATGGGTTTGGTTTTATTCTGATTAAAACGTGGGCTACAGAAACACATCTAAAAACTGAACTACTATAATGTTTTGCCTTTTTCATCACAGTTTTGTCACTAAGGAGAGACAATTTATGAAGGGTTCAGCAATGTGGAGGCATAATCTTTTTTCCAGGTAATTTCAGATCAAATATTTGACCCTGGAGAGGCTTTACTGGAATTGCTAGTCCCACAGAGGCTGACAAAGAGTACAAGATGTTATAAAACCACATTTTTCTATTAGTCATAGCTAGGGAACACTGCCATTACCTCTTCCTATGTTCAGTACCAATTCCCACTTCTAAAAAAGAAGTGCATTGACAAAATTATTTCTCACAGGAAAAAAGATTTAACATAACCAAAGCTATATTACCATTCAATTTTTCATCTACAGAGGTTGACAAAAAATAATCCACTAGAGTCTTTTAAAAATAATGATGTTGGGACTTCCCTGATGAAGCAGTGGTTAAGAATCCACCTGCCAATGCAGGGGACACGGGTTCGAGCCCTGGTCCGGGAAGATCCCACATGCCGTGGGGCAACTAAGCCCGTGCGCCACAACTACTGAGCCCACGCGCCTAGAGCCCGTGCTCTGCAACAAGAGAAGCCACTGCAATGAGAGGCCCACGCACCACAACAAAGAGTAGCCCCCGCTCACCGCAACTACAGAAAGCCCACGCGCAGCAACGAAGACCCAACGCAGCCAAAAATAAATAAATAAATAAATTTAAAAAAATATATAAGAAAATAAAAATAAAGATGTTGTAAAAGGATGCTGGCATCCATATACTGAAAGGAGGAAACAGTGAGTTTAGGCTGACATCGATGGTATGAAGATGTAACTGCCTACTACAATACACAAACGACATTCATTATTGCAAATATGATGGGAATATGAGAGCAGCAATAAGCTTACAGATACAATTTGTAAATACTCAGGAAAAAAGGGAAAGGGAGTGTTTTGAAACAGCCTAAGTAAAACATGATTATGGCATGGACAAGGGTTGTGTCTGTGGATAAGCCTGAGATATTCAGGGAGTGGAACCATACACCACTTGATGGGCTGGATACAAACAATGGAAGAATGAAAGACTCATGGGTTTTGGGTTTGAGTTCTAAGTATTAATAGATGCTGCTGGGAAGAATGGGGGTGAAACAGATTTTAGGTCAGGGAAAATCAGTAACTATCTCTAGATATCTTAATTTTGAGACAGCTATTAGAAACCTAACAGGAGACACTGACTATTCAGTTAGAGGAACAAGACAGGAGTTCATAGTGGATATTTGAGGGAGAGACTCAATTTTGGAAATCAAATAAATGGATGAGCTCCCCTAAGGAAAAGGCATTCTAGGAAAAAAAGAAAATTCTTTTGAATTTTCTTTGTAGAAAATCTTATGATATGTGGATAATGGCAATTTTATTTCTCTTTTTCCAATACTTATTCCTTTTATTTATTTTTGTAGTCTTACCGCATGCGTTAGGATTTCCAGGACAATACTGAGTAAAAGTGGTTTTAGTAGGCATCCTTGTTTGTACATAATCTTAAAGACAGACTCTCAATATGTGACCATTAAATATTTGTTTTCCTCTAGGTTATTTTGTAGATAACTTGCCTTAGGTTAAGGAGTTCCTTACTTGTAGCTTCCTAGCATTTTATATTTTTCTTTTTTCAAAATTTTGAAGGGATGTTGAATTCTCTCTCAAATGCTTTTTTGTATCCATTGAAGTAATAATAATATTTTCTCCTTTAAAATGATGATCTACTTCTAGAATAATTCCAACTTGGTGATGATACATTATTTTTTAAATACATTACTTTGCTAATATATTTTCTATAATTTTTCAACTATGTTATTAATCAATTAAATTGGTCTCTAATTATCATTTCCCATACTATGCTTAATGAGTTTTGTATCAAGGCCATAATCCCATACAATGAGTTAGGGAGACATCTTTCTTTTTCTGTTCTCTGGAAAATAGGTGCAAGCTGAAAATTATGTGCTCTTTGAATGTCTATAATAAGCTCTTTGTAAAGCTTCATGGGAAACCCTCAGTTACTTTTCCGGAGACAAAGATAATACAGACTTATTAGGAGGATGAGACATAGGTATTCAAGATTCATGACAATCATCAATTTGATAGGTACTAATTACTAGTGGCTGATGTTCTTTTGAGTATTTTTTTTAATCATAACAACCCTATGGGATAGTTTCTCTTATTACCCTCACTGTACATATCGAAGAACTCAAGCTTGAGAGATCGAGAAGCCTGAGATCATGCAGTCATTACATAGTAGAACGAAGATTTGACTGGGGTCAGCCTCATTCCATAATTTGCAATATATATCTATTCACTTTGACAAATTTATTATAAAAAGGGGCAAACTGCTGAAAATAAATACTGTTTTTCTATGAACCAATTTGAGTTTATTTTCTTCTTGAAAATTGTGGTGATTAAAAGAATCAAATTATCTGTGAAGGATATTTTTATTTTATTTGAATCATTACAATTTGTACTTGGGCTCTTATTCAGAAATCTTTTATTGTAACTATTATTCTGCTGAGGATTTTGTTCTTTCTAACTCTAGGCTCACTATGTTAACTTTCTCTCCTGTTGACATGAGTAAGAGCATATCTTTTCTATTGCTGAAATCATGTCCAGATGGACTTTTCTTCTGTGAATCTGATCAAAGTGTAGAAGATAATAGTATTTATAATTAATACTATAATAATTCATATAATAATTCATTCAAATAATAGTGTAACAATTCCATAATTTACTTTAATGAATGCCTACAGTCTTTTTGTTCAGGAGAAAATGATCCATAAATTATATAAATGGTATATCTGCATAAAGTAATAGTTACTAGGTTGCTACATTGTTTTTGCTTTCTAATATTTTCCATACATATCAGTTGAATTTTGAAGTTCCTCCCTTTCATATTTTAAAAATGTGGATTTCCTTTAAAAAAATACATCAATGATAGTCATGCTAGGAGTTCCACAATTTAGGGGAATTGAAGAAAGTAATTAAATAAATGGAAATAAAAATATATTTTATATCTTGTGATAATTGGAATCATGCTATTTAATACTCATGAGACTACAAGGACAAAAATATAATGAATATTACCAAGTAAATATGATTTAAGATTAAAGCAATTATTATTTTATTATAAACAGTATTCATTATCTATTGCTGTATAACAAATGACTCCAAAACTTAGTGACTTAAAATAATCATTTCATTTCTCAACATTCTGTGGGTCAGCATGGTTTTTTGGGTTGGTTGATGGGTGAGTTGGGAGCTAGGGAGGTGGGGTGCCTGGGATGGATGAGCCTCACTTTCCATGTGATTTTTCATCCTTGGAAAGACTAAATCGGGATTCTTCACAAGCAGTCTCTGGGCAGTGTTCCCGTGAAAGGCAAGCAAAGGCTGGATGGCCTTTTAAGGCTTAGTTTCTAAAGTCACACAATGCAGCTTTTGTCACAGTGCATTGGTCAAAGCCAAGTGACAGGACAACCCATACTCAAAGGGTGGAGAAATAGATTCCACCTCCTCATGGAAGAAGCCGCAACGTGGAATCACAACAGGACACAGACACAGGGAGCATGGCTCATTGGAAGCCATTATTTTAACAACCTACCACACCAACTAAATGACAGCTTGATACACTGCCTTTTGAAAGGTTAAGTCTATAATCTTTTTAACCTCATGCTGAGAT
Source organism: Eubalaena glacialis (assembly GCF_028564815.1). Taxonomy (NCBI): domain Eukaryota; kingdom Metazoa; phylum Chordata; class Mammalia; order Artiodactyla; family Balaenidae; genus Eubalaena; species Eubalaena glacialis. The sequence goes on along the minus strand of NC_083718.1, from coordinate 6,131,175 downwards.
ATAAAGCATATTATATTGGTTTGAGAGTCTCATACATCACCCCAAACTGTTTCTTATGGCATTTTAATGAAACCAGGGTGCTTTCATCTTTTCATATTATAAAAAGAGTTCCTCTGAGATGTTTTAATCTCAGCCATAAAAGAATACAGACATTATTAAAATGAATTTCAGCAGATGCCATAAATGAGAAATGATGAGATAAACTATTGGGATAGAATTTTAAAACTGTTCATTTTGATGGATTTATCGAAATAACAGCAAAATAAGAATGTGAAAGAGAATCAATTCAAATCGTCTTTGTAATTTTTTGTTTGTAAAAATAGACAATTTCAGTGAGTTTGGTCTGTTGTGAGCACATCAATGTCTTGCTAAAGGGAGAAAAACTAAAATCTGCTCTGAATTTTAGTTATAGCACATTCAAAAGTAAAAATTGTTTTCCCAAACTACATATTGTTTTAAAATCCACATTCAATATTCATTTATTGAAGACCTAATATGTTTCAGATATTATTTATTTAATCCTTACTGCTAATTCTAAACAATGGAATAGAGACATTATATTATTATGGTCATTTAACAAGAGAAAAATATAGGGGCAAAAATACTAATATGCTGAGCTAAATCTTAAATGTTGGCACTCAAAGTTAAATATATTTTTTAAGAACTTCAGTGCTGTGCCATTACTACCTTCCTAAAAGTTTTATCATAGCAAGTCATTATGAGGTATGAAAATTTTGCAAAAATATTCCTTTCCCTAAATAATAATAAAAATAAGGCAGCTTAATTACAAAGGTTTTTTAAGATAAATAATTGGCATTTCTTGAATGTTAATAACAAATGTAACTGGCCAAGAATGGAATACTTTACATGTATTTTTCCATTTAATTTCAAAAGATTGTCTACAAAGGAGGTACTGTTACTTTTAATTTTCGGTTTAGGAAACAGGCTTAAAGAAACCCTGGCACCATCTAAACCCTTTAAATTCTCAGAAACCATTTAAATTCTCAGAATCTTTGGTTAGTACTTTAAAAAAAAATCTTCAAAACAGATTGTAAAATGCTGCCAGAGTTGAGAGTCATTGCTTTAAGTTGTTTCCTATACTTTTTTAGAAAAAAGTGATGTCATTAGCAGCAAGGTTAAAAGATAAGAGTCAGAGAAAATTGAATAGCAATAATTTCATGATTCTCATCATTATTTTAAAATTTCTTAGTGTTTATAATGATTCTTTTAAATATCATATACTAATAGGTAAGCATTTTAAGGTATGTGAATACATCTTCTGAAGGACATACATTTTGCAAATGCATACTTAATATGATTTACATTTTAACGACTTTTGAAGGTTTAGACCATTAAGGTGAAATTTTATAAAAATGGTTCTTATATTTGAAAAAAAAAGTATATAAATTACTGCCTGGATCAAAATTAATTCCTACAGAAGCACCCAAGAAAAAAATAAAGTACCATTTTACTGTTCAATTTTCTAACAGTTTAAAGTATAATGTCTTGTGGATAATTATTTTAAAAGCACCGCCTGAATGAAAAATTCACATGTATCTTGTTCTTGAATTGTTTTGAAAATCTACCCCCGAATTAAGTCTATTTAAAATACTTGAATATATTATATTATTCTATTCCATGGTAAGTTTATATGTATATAAAATGATCTATAGCAAAGTATTGTCTATCTATATGTAAACATAAGTATAAATTAATACGTATAACATTTGAAACCTGTGTCTATATTATGTACTCAACTAACTGCGGCTAATCTATTCAAGCTTACTAACGTATCCAGCAAGTTCGGTTACTAAAATCACCAAATTATATAAAAAGTAAAAATTCACCACAAAGATTCACATTTTAAAGTGAATAAATCCTCATAACAAGTAGATGATAAAAAGGAAATTCTTCTGTTCTACAGAAACATGAATGTAATAAGTTACCACTAGCTTCAGAGACATAACTCTTACAATCAAAATGGGAATTTGAGGCAATTCAAAGGATCTCATTCGAGGCCAAACTTACCAGCAAATTTGATATGGAATTTATTTTCAGGCTTTAAGATCTGGACATACAAAGGGCAATTTGGAGCAAAATCTTTTACAGCCCATGCTCTCAAAATTGTTTGGTGGTCCTGAAATGATAAAAATCAAAATATCATGAGATAAATTGAAAATTTTATAATATATGAAGTAAAAATCATCAGTAAATGTGTGAAATGGTCATATCTACAGTTTAAAATTAAGCATATGAAATCATTCATTGTGAGGTCTTACTATTAAAGATAGTTATTATTTCTATAAAAGAGATCAACAATACCTAATTCAATCAGTAGTAATTATCAACACTTAGGAAATTAGCAGAGATTAAGAGGGAAGTCTCTTGACAAGCTTAAAAATAATTTTCCCAGAAAATACTTGAGGGGCAGAAGCCTTCAGAAATGCAACACAACTGTTAGTTTGTAATAACAGCTTCCATGGCAAAAAAATATGGACATAAAATAATTTTAACATAGTTAGAAAGATTGGTAAAAGGGGAATGACTGCAGTGACTATTTGTGAGGAGAACACATTAGTTTACTTTTTATATGACAGTAAAGATAAAAGGATTTTGACTGTGTGTGTGTGTGTGTGTGTTGGAAGACCAATAACTTTCAGATATTAAAAAAAAAACAGAAAAAAGATCTTTTAAAAAAGATGCTAAGACTGAGAAAGGCAGTGAAAATCATGCTTACCATGAAATTTTACACATAGTGCCACCCCATAAATTATTACTTAATTAACTGAATAAATCAAAGCAAATTACAGCTGTCCCTCAGTTTCCAGGACTCTCCGTGGATAATGAAATATGAGGATGCTCAAGTCCCTCATATAAAATGGCATAGTACTGGGGGCTTCCCTGATGGCACAGTGGTGAAGAATCCGCCTGCCAATGCAGGGGACACAGGTTCAATCCCTGGTCTGGGAAGATCCCACAGGCTGCAGAGCAACTAAGCCTGTGAGCCACAACTACTGAGTCCACGTGCCACAACTACTGAAGCCCGTGTGCCTAGAGCCCGTGCTCTGCAACAAGAGAAGGCACCACAATGAGAAGCCCGCGCACCGCAATGAAGAGTAGTCCCCGCTCGCCACAACTAGAGACAGCCCGCAGGCAGCAACAGACCCATCGCAGCCAAAAATAAATAAATACAATAAATAAATTTATTTAAAAAATAAAATGGCATAGTATTTGCATATAACCTATGTACCTCCTCCCATATACTTTGAATCATCTCTAGATTACTTATAATATTTAATACAATGTAAACATGATGTTAATAGTTGCTGGCAGGCAGTAAATTCAAGTTTTACTTTTTGAAAATTTCTGGCATTTTTTTTCAAATATTTTTGATCCACAGGTGGTTGAATATGAGGATGCAAAACCCTCAGATACAAAGGGACAACTGTATTGGAGAAATTTGCTACTCAGCTACATTTATTTTATTTATTTACTTTTTTATCGAAGTATAGTTGATATACAACGTTATATAAGTTACAGGTGTGCAATATAGTGATTCACAATTTTTAAAGGTTATACTCCATCTATAGTTATTATAAAACATTGGCAATATTCCCTGTGTGGTACAGCTTATCTTATACATAATAGTTTGTACCTCTTAATCCCCTACCCCAGTATTGCCCTCCCTCTCCCCCTCTCCCCACTGGTAACCACTAGGTTTGTTCTCAATAAATGGTAGTCTGTTTCTTTTTTGTTATATTCACTAGTTTGTTGTATTATTTAGATTCCACATATAATGATATCATACAGCATTTGTCTTTGTCTGACTTATTTCGCTGAGCATAATACCCTCCAAGTCCATCCATGTTGTTGCAAATGGCAAATTTTCATTCTTTTTTATGGCTGAGTAATATTCCATTGTATATATGTACCACATCTTCTTTACCCATTCATCTGTTGATGGACACTTAGGTTGCTTCTATATCTTTGCAATTGTAAATAATGCTCCTATGAGCAGTGGGGTGCATGTATCATTTTGAATTAGTGTTTTAGTTTTTTTTCAGATATATAACCAGGAGTGGAACTGCTGGGTCATACGGTAGTTCTATTTTTAGTTTTTTGAGAAACTTCCATACTGTTTTCCACAGTGGCTGCACCAATTTACTTTCCCACCAAGAGTGTACGAGCGTTCCCTCTTTTCCACACCCTCACCAACATTTATTATTTTTGTTCTTTTTGATAATAGTTATTCTGACAGGTGTGGGTGATATCTCATTGTGGTTTTGATTTGCATTTCCCTGATGATTAGTGATACTGAGCATCTTTTCATGTTCCTGATGGCTATCTGTGTGTCCTCTAGCCACAGAAATCAGAGAAGAAAACAAAATAAAAGAACTCCAAACTGGAAAGGAAGAAGTAAAACTGTCACTGTTCGCAGATAACATGATACTATACATAGAAAATCCTAAAGATGCCACCAGAAAACTACTAGCATTCATCGATGAATTTGGTAAAACTGCAGGATATAAAATTAATATACAGAAATCTGTTGCTTTTCTATACACTAACAACAAAATTTCAGGGAGAGAAATTAAGGAAATAATCCCATTTACCATCGCATCAAAAGGAATAAAATATCTAGGAATAAGGAGATAAAAGACCTGTACTCTGAAAACTGTAAGACATTGATGAAAGAAACTGAAGACCACACAAACGGATGGAAAGATATATTGTGTTCTTGGACTGGAAGAATAATATTGTTAAAATGACCATACTCCCCAAAGTAATCTACAGATTCACTGCAATCCCTATCAAAATACCAATGGCATTTTTAACACATCTAGAATAAATAACCTTAATATTTGTATGGAAACACAAATGATCCCAAATGTCCAAAACTGTCTTGAGAAAGAAGAACAGAACTGGAGGAATCACACTCCCTGACTTCAGACAATACTACAAAGCTAATCAAAACAGTATGGTACTGGCACAAAAACAGACACATAGATCAATGGAACAGAATAGAGAGCCCAGAAATAAACTCACATATGTATGGTCAATTAATCTACAACAAGGAGACAAGAATATACAGTGGATAAAAGACAGTCTCTTCAATAAGTGGTGCTGGGAAAACTGGACAGTTACATGTAAAAGAATGAAATTAAAACATTCTCTACCACCATACACAAAAATAAGCTCAAAATGGATTAAAGACCTAACTGTCAGACCAGAAACCATAACACTGCTAGAGGAAAACATAGGCAGAGTACTCTTTGACATAAATTGTAGCAATATTTTTTTGGATCCATCTCCTAAAGCAAAGGAAATAAAAGCAAAAATAAACAAATGGGACCTAGTTAAACTTAAAAGCTTTTGCACAGCAAAGGAAACCATCAGCAAAGCGAAAAGACAATATACAGAATGGGAGAAAATATTTGCAAATGATATGACCAAAAAGGGTTAATATCCAAAATATATAAACAGTTCACACAACTCAACATCAAAAACCAAACAACCTGAATAAAAAATGGACAGAAGACCTGAATAGATATTTTTCCAAAGAGGACATGCAGATAACTAATACATTTTAACCAAGAAAGCAAAAATATGTTCTAGTGTAGCACTGTCCATGCAATAGCCACTAGCCAAATGTGACTGTTTAAACTTAAATTTAATAAAATTAATTAAAATTAAAAATTCAATTCTTTATCACACTAGCTACATGTCAGGAGTTCAAAGCAACATGCAGCAAATTCAAAGCTATATTGGATAGTGGAGATATAGAATATAGAGCATTTTCATCATCACAGAAAGTTTTATCTGACAATACTATTAGGGAAAAGGAGGATTAAAAATACAGGTAGATCTGAGGGACTACAGTGCAGAAAGAAGAAACTGTTGTCGATGGTTTGTAACTTTAAGTTGCGTGAAAGTTAATGAAGAGTAAACCAGAATTTTTTACGTGAACAGTGTGTGTCTTCCAAAACATAACAACGAGCCTAATATGGTGTGATAGTTAATTTTATGTGTCAACTTGACCAGGTCACAGGGTGCCCAGGTATTTGGTTAAACATTGCTCTGGCTGACTGGGAAATACCAGAATATGGAGAGGCAGAGAAGAGAAACCACAGACTGTGTGTAAAAATTTACACAACATTGGCTGACCCCTGAACCGTACATGCATGGGGCCAAATAAAAGCAACCTGAACTAAGATTTGAATCACTGTCAACTGCAAGGGTGATAGAGTTTTCCTTTTGAGTTGGATCAAATTAACTGCTTTCTAAAACAAGAACATCAATACTCTTGGAGGAATACAAGAGAATCCAAGGCTTCGCCACAAAGCAGAAAAATGTGACCTATTTTCATAGGAAACAAACAAATAAAACAATACCCAATAGCTGCTAGCCTCTAGATGATCTAGATGTTAAAATTTTCAGACAAGGATTAAAGCAGCTCCTATAACTAAAATCAGTGAGGTAAAGGAAAATAATGCTTGTAATAAACAGAGAAAAAAAATCAGTAGAGTAATAGAAAATACTTTAAAAATTAAATAGAAAACTAAAATATCTGAAAAATATTCACTGGATGGACTTTGGGATAGAATGGAAATGACAGAGGAAAGAGTCAGTGAACTTGATCACAGATCAATAGAATTTATCCAATTTGAAAAACAAAGAAAATAGGAATGGAAAAAGGAACAGAGTTCAGGGAGTTTTGGAACAAATGTGAAAACATCTTAAGTAATGTAATTGGACTCCCAGGAAAGAAACAAAGGATAAATTAAAGCAGAAAATTATTTGAAGAAATAATGGTCAGAAACCTCCCAGTTTTATGAAAGACACAAATTTACAAGTTTAAGGAGTTCAGCAAATCCCAAATTATGTACACAAAATGATAACCACACCTAAGCACATTGTAGTCAAACTGTTGAAAACCAAACATAAAGATACTATCTCGAAAGCAGCCAAAGAAAAACAGTCATAAGACCAAGGACTCTCATCAAAATCATGGAAACCAGAAGACAATGAAACAATAGCCTAAAGTTCAGAATGATGAGGAAACAAAACAAAAAAACTGTGAAACCAGCATTTTATATAGAGAGAAAAATCCTTCAAAGACGTGAAATAAAGGACTTTTCCAATAATAAAATCTAACAAAATGTGCTGCCATCAAAATCATACTACAAGAAAAGTGTGAGAAACTCCTTCAAGCTAAAGGGAAATGATACCAGAGGGAAAGTTAGAACTTCAGAAACCAAAGAAGAGTATTAGAAATGGTTACCATTAGAATGACTAGAAAAGACTATTTTCCTCTTAATTTCTTAAAAATATATGTCTGTCTAAAGCAAAATTTATAGAATTGTCTGTGGGGTTTCAAATTTATAAAGATAACTGACATCTGACAATTACAACATGAAGGACAGCAGAAGAGGAATAAAGGCAAAGTATCTCATTTTAAGAAGTGGTATAATATTAACATGAATTAGACTATAAAAAGTTAGTAAAGTGTATTATAGTCCCTAGAACAGTCACTAAAAAATATTCAAAAGGTATTTCTAAAAAGCCAACAAGTATATTAAACTCAAATTCCAAAAAAATTCAAATAATTTTTAAAAAGTAGAAAAGAGGAAACAGAGGAACAAAAATCAGTGGGAAAAAATAGAAAACAATTTAGACGTACAGCCAACCACAAGAATGATGATATTAAACGTTAATGGACTAAACATACTAAAACATAAAGAATATCAAAAGGACAAAAGAAGTAAGACCCAACTATGAGCTACTAAGAAGAGATGCATTTTAAATATAAAGTTACTGATAGGATAAATGAAGTAGATAGTAACAAGAAAACAACACAATTTAAAAATGCGCAAAAGATCTGAACAGACATCTCACCAAAAGCATGCACAGATGACACACAAGCATATGGAAAGAGGCTCGACATATTATGTTGTTAGGAATTGCAAGTTAAAACAACAATGAAATACCACAACACACCTACTAGAATGAATAAAGTCTAAAACAGTGACAACACCAAATACTGGCGAGGATGTGGAGTAGTAGAAGTCTCATTCATTGCTGGTGGGAATGCAAGATGGCACAGGCACTTTGGAAGACAGTCTGTAGTTCGCAGTAGCACTATTTACAAAAGCCAAGACGTGGAAGCAACCTGAATGTCCACTGACAGATGAATGGATAAAGACGATATGGCATTTTTTTGTTTTGTTTTGTTTTTTTTTTTAACATGTTTATTGGAGTATAATTGCTTTACAATGGTGTGTTAGTTTCTGCTTTATAACAAAGTGAATCAGTTATACATATACATATGTTCCCATATCTCTTCCCTCTTTTTTTTTTTTTAAACATCTTTATTGAAGTATAATTGCTTTACAATGGTGTGCTAGCTTCTGCTTTACAACAAAGTGAATCAGTTACACATATACATATGTTGCCATATCTCTTCCCTCTTGCATCTCCCTCCCTCCCACCCTCCCTATCCCACCCCTCTAGGTGGTCACAAAGCACCGAGCTGATCTCCCTGTGCTATGCGGCTGCTTCCCACTATGGCATTTTTTATATATAACCACAAGTCTGTTCTCTATGTCATCAAGTCTGTATATATATATATATATATATATATATATATATATATATATATATATATATACACACACACACACAGAGGGAATTTGGGGTTAGCAGATGCAAACTACTATATATAGAATGGATAAACAATAAAGCCATATATAGCACAGGGAACTATATTCCATATCCTGTGATAAACCATAATGGAAAAGAATATAAAAAGAATGTATATATATGTATAACTGAATCACTTTGCTGTACAGCAGAAATTAACACAACATTGTGAATCAATAAATACCTCAATAAAAAAAGATGTGGTATATATATACACAATACAATATTACTCAGCCATAAAAAAGGACGAAATAATGCCATTTGAAGCAACATGGATGGACCTAGATATTATCAGACTAAGTGAAGTAACTCAGACAGAGAAAGACAAATATCATATGACATCACTTACATGTGGAATCTAAAAGTATAATACAAATGAACTTATTTACAAAACAGAAATAGACTCACAGACATAGGAAACAAACTTATGGTTGCCAAAGGGTATAGCAGGGGGAGGGGAGAGATAAATTAGGAGTTTGGGATTAACATATACACACTATTATATATAAACTAGATACACAGCAAGGACCTACTGCATGGCACAGAGAACTATATTCATTATCTTGTAATAACCTACAATGAAAAAGAATCTGAAAAAGTATATATGTATATGTGTATATACATATATGTGCATATATATGTATGTATGTATAACTGAATCACTTTGCTGTACGCCTGAAACATTGGCTTTCATTACTCTCAGTATCAAGTCCAAACTTCTTAACAAGGCTTGCAAGACCGTTTACTCAACTGTCCCCAAACTACTTCCCCAGCCTTTGGATTCTTTATTCCAGTGACAAGGCATTCTCCCCTCCTGAGACTCCAGGATTTCCCACGTGGAACAATCTACCTGGAACCATTTGTCATTCACTCTAGGAAGTCCTTTCTTCGGACTGAAGTCCACGGTACTTGTTCCCACTGTATTCTGTCTCTGCCTGATCATACCATTAACCCCACATATTTTTTTTCAAGTTTATCCCCACTAAACCATGAGCGCCATGAAGTCAAGGGCCATGTCTGTAGCACAACCCTAGCACCAACCTAGCTTTCATTTGCATTTCACAGATGAATAAGAAAAACAATATTTATTTCACAGGGATATTGTGAGCATTCAGTGAAATAATATAAAGACCAGCAACACATAGAAAGCATTTAGCAAATATTTCCGTTCAGCAGATAGATGGGATGAAGTACCTATCGTAAAGGCCCAGGAGCCTTCTTTATTTTATTCACGCATAGTGCCCTACCAAGATATAAGCAACATCTATGATCCTGTGAGCGTTGCATTAAGTGAGAAAAAAGGAAAAAAGATCAGTACACTACGGCATAAATTTCACATAAGGAACAGAAAATAAATATCTTCCTACTACAGGTAATAAAATTGGCACAGAAGCACGATTTTTAATTCATTCTTCTAAAAGTAGAGGATGATATTCATTTTTTTTAACTTTCCTTGCTGACAAATTAGTCCTCAAAAAAGATACTCTATTTAATTGTAACCAAAAAGTAAAAGTGCCAACTGTACCAACTTTGGAATAAGCAACCTATGATAATAAAGGAAGGTAGTAGCATAGGGTATGTTTAGGGCATCCTAGTGTCCATTGCTACTGTGAAAACAGAACATTTCACCTATATTCAGTTCACCTAAAAATCAAATTGACTAAAATATCTTCATAAAATTCAACTTTAATAATTTGAAGCATGTAAAAATTATTGTTGGCATGTTAAGGACCTAAAATAAATCACTGTATCTACTGCAGGTATTTTTTTTAACTGAACTCCAAATGACCATGAAGGAATTGAGACATTTCAAGTGAAATTTTATACATGGATTGTTTCCCTCTCCTCCATAAGAATTTGTAATTTTCCGTACAGTCTCAAACAGAGTCTGTGACCCAGAAAATGGTAAGATATTGGTTTGGTCAAAGGTCAAAGGTCACTTTCAACCCAATTTTCAATTTATAAAATACATCTATAGCCCTTAGAAATGATAGACTTACTTTTTTACATTTTGAGTATATTTTGCTAATTTATCTATTGGATACTTTTGTAAGATGACACTAATTTATAAATTAAAACTGAATTATGAAACTTAATATTTGAAAATAAATATTTATAGGCAACTGAACAAAGACAAAACATTTATACAAGAGAGAGTAAAAAGTCTTGCCACAAACTGGATAACAAATCTTTCCTAGAAACACTCAAATGTGTTGTTTTATAAAAAATTCTTGTTAAATATAATCCTTGCCCAGAGAACAATTTACACACAGAAAAGCTTGTAAAGACTTTGCATTAGATTAGATTCAAAAGCACCTGAGTACATAGATCTGTTTTATTCACATTTAGGTTGTCATAAATTATAAGGTTAGATTACATATATAGATGTCTATAATGTAAGGGATGAAATGCAATTCTGATACAAAGTATCTATAACATATATCATCTATAATTAGTTGGTCTAACTTTATGACTGAATTAAAAAACTACAAGATTTCATTGTAGTTAATTGTAATCGATATCTTTGGAGAAGCAGGCTTCAAATTTGATATATACTTATTATAAATACAAGAGTAATTCAGAATGTTCTTAAATAAAATACTTGAAAACAAAACATATAACCAAAACCCTTAAGATACAAAAACATTAAAATACATTGCTGCCTTTTAGACTAAGAAACTATTAGAAAGCAAATGATCAGGCCATCTAGTTTTAGTCAAACACCTATAGGCTCAGCAGTAACTCGGTCTTCAAAAATAATCTGCACCAGAGGCAAGAATAATTAAAGAAGCTTTAGTCTTGCATTCTGGACCTTGGTATCAAAACTCACAGAGCTGTTAGCATAATTTTATCTTCCTGCCATGTTTAAACAGAACAGTTTTTACATTATGTCTGGGACCTGTTAAAGAGAAAAACCCCAGGCCCAAAATGGCATCACTTGTGCTAAAGTCCATGATACCAACCTTAGATTTAATACCTAACCTGCATTTTTGACCTTTACCAGAAGAGTAATCTTAATCAATCAGTTTGGAAATTTCTGGTCAGCACCAGTGAGGTAAGATGTCACGTGGGCCCTTCTCCAACCCCACCAGAGGAAGAAGAGGTAATCTGCAAGGTAAACCCCTTGCTGATCTCCTGGCCCCAAATATCCCTTTCTTTCTTTTGTAATGACTTCCTGGATCCATCCTCCTTTCTATAAAATCCTTCCATTTTCTACCACTCCTCAGAGTTCCCTTCTAGTTGCTAGATGGGATGCTGCCTGATTCATGGATCCCTTATTAAAGCCAATTAGATCTTCAAATGTACTGGGTTGTATTTTGTTTTTTGACAGACTGAAAAATTATCTTGGATTCCAGTTTTAAGATTACTTGTACTCCCTTGCTCCTGACAATGACTTCTCAGGGATTGTAATCCTACCTTTGATTTCTGAGAGTATACTAATTCTCACAGATATGTACTGGCAAAAACCTGACTGCCTGTCTGAATTTCTAGATATAATGTATTCTTAGAATGTCATTGGAAATTTTGGGACTGAGAAGCAAGTCAACTATAGTCAGTTCACATGTTTACTTTCTCTTTCCTTATACAGAATCTATTTTGGACTGTGCTTCTCAGAGCTGAAATCGTATACTGTTTTCTAGTGCTTGTTGGTCTGAGTTCCAGCCACTTATTCAAAGCCCTACATAGTGCCTTTGGCTTATTTAAATCCTCTCCCAGGTTCTGGAGGAATCCACCCTGAACACCAAATCCAACTCCAGACTGTAATCCTCTTGAGTCGCCTTCATTTATTTATTCTTTTTAACAAAGTTATGACCATAGTGCTCAAAACTTCATAAAAATCATTGACAAATGTCAAATGAATAATAATGAAAGCGATTCATAAAAAGGCTAGGCTACCATGAAACTGTGTAACTGAAGTCCAGTGATGATCTGTCAAGAATTTACCAAAAGGTATTTCTGGACAGATTAAAACACAAATAATACTAGTGACCCCAGGGAGTCCTAGCAAGTTTAAAAGCCACAGTTTAAAATTCTGTGATTTTATGAATTGGTAAGAAAGATCTTTTTGAGAACAGGTTAACCATTAGATTGAATAAAAAGCAAAATAAAATTGCAAAACCTCTCTAAAGAATTTAAGGTACATTTAACTAGGGAATAAAATAATAGAATGATTACGTATTACAGTGTTTTAATGCCCCAAATGGATCTGCTTAAAACAAAACAAACTTAAAAAAAAAAAGGTTTAAATTGTGAAGGGTAGCAGAATATGCTAACCAAAATATGCCTCTTTAGCATAAGGATTATTTTGAGCTGATTATTTTTGAGAAAAAGCAGACACAGGAGGAGTTCTTAAATCAGAGTAGAATTTATCCTTTTGTAAGGGCAATTTATATTCAAAAGGGAAATCTCCATTTGTAAGGATATCTCTCTCTTTGTACCAAGAAGGATGACTATAAATCACAAGAAACTGTATCAGTAAGGAAGGCACCAGACTTAAATCTGCATGACAACCTTACTGTACCTTTCCTGATAACCTCCCATAACTAGCCTCCCCTCTCCCAACTCCTTTCTTTTGTCTTTAGTTGAAGATAGTATTTGAGGTGGTGGCTTGGACCCTTTGGGGGAGTTTTACTCAGTCTTCCTAGGTATCGCCCAGGTACACGTGAGTTATACATGTTATTAAGCTTCGGTTTGTTTTGCTCTCCTTAAGCAGTCCTCTATTACAGGGGTTCTCAGCCACGGAAAGTATTGAGAGAATGTTAAGGGAAGATTATTTTTCTTCCCCTGCAATTGCAGACATTTTATTTCAGTTCTTTTCTCGCGCTCTCTGAAAGGGTCATCCAGGGAAATTACTGTCTGAGCGCTCAATGATTATTTGCATTCTACTCTAAGATCCCATATATTCCAAAATGCATGTAATAATCAGAAAAAAAAAAAAAACTTTGACATTTAAGAGGAAAGCTAGGGCTTCCCTGGTGGCGCAGTGGTTAAGAATCCGCCTGCCAATGCAGGGGACATGGGTTCAAGCCCTGGTCCCGGAAGATCCCACATGCCGTGGAGCAACTAAGCCCATGCGCCACAACTACTGAGCCTGCGCTCTAGAGCCTGTGAGCCACAACTACTGAGCCCACGTGCCACACTACTGAAGCCCATGCGCCTAGAGCCCGTGCTCCGCAACAAGAGAAGCCACCACAATGAGAAGCCCGCGCACCGCAACGAAGAGTAGCCCCCGCTTGCCGCAATGAGAGAAAGCCCGCACCCAGCAATGAAGACCCAATGCGGCAAAAAAAAAAAATTTAAAAATTAAATTAATTAATTTTAAAAAAAAAAGAGGAAAGCTAACCATATGGTCTAAGATACAACCTTTTTCTGAGAGTTAGAATACCAAGTCTTTGGAGTTGGATGACCAAGATGGCCTTAAAGTTCCCCCAGGCTTGACTTTCTGACAGGTTTCTTCAAAACTATAGGCCCCTGGCCTCCCTTTTCTTAGAGCATTTACTTTAGAAAACTTTCAATTATAAATTCTTTCTCTGTGCCTTCGAGATGTAAATCTTCTCCTGGCCTCTCACCAGATTTACAAGAGAGAAAAGTCTTTCTCAAGGGCCTGGAGGTCATCTCTTTGAAATGTGATCGTTAGAGGTGAAATCTTCCTGATCTCCCCACTCTCTGTGGCCAGAAGACAGCTGAACTTTCATACACAGCAGTCAGCAAATGATGGCCTAATCACACTGACCAAGCTCCCCAACCCAGGACTTTTCCACTAGCTCACCCCAGAGTGTAAAAATCCTCCAGCCTTTTGCTTCAGAGGAGTTGAGTTCAATCTCTCTCCCCGAGGCAACAGCCTTTAGTAGTCTTCCTTGCCTGTTTAACTCTGTCTGGTACAGTTTTTCTTTGACACAGAGTAGGGTATAAATACAAGGTCAGTGAGCTACTAACCCTATATCCCTAGAAGATTAAATAAAATAGCTAACCTGAGCCTTGGTTTGTTAATCTACCAATTGGAGCTAGTAAGAACTTCCTTGCAGGATTGTTGTGAGAAATACATCACATGCATAATATGTATAAATATATATAAGTAGTCTCTAGCCTGTAACTGATATTTAGTGATGGCTAATAAATGAGGCTGTTATTGTGTAGTTCTTTTCTCTTTTTATTCCCAAGAAGTCTAAAAATCAGTAGTGCCAAAAAAGCTAAAAGAGAAAAGCAGACACTATTGGTTTTTTCAGAACCAGATCACTTTAAGTAAAAATTCATATGCCTAGTTCAGCTAAGAAAATCAAATTCTTTCACCATTGCAAAGAAAGGCTATCCAAAAGGTAAATCAGTTATGCTTCCTGCATTATAACGACTCAGAGAAGAGACTTAGCTTTGAACAAATCTTTAAATTGAACACATCTACTGATAGATTGAGTGAACAAGATGTTCAAAAGTAAAGTGTCTGAACCTTGGAAAACATACCACAATATAAGACACCCTCCTTCCGTCCTTTCACTGCCCCTTACTTCCCAGCTCACTGTCTAGGACGGTGATTCCAATGAGTGTCTGACATCATAAGCAAATTCAATCTATTGACACTACCGATTTTCATTCCCTGTTACCTCTATACCCTCATCTTCGTTTTGCTTATCAGCTTACATCAAACGTTTCACCAAAATAACCAAACCCTTGTATAAACAGTCCGTTTGCTTGCCTCCCTCACCCAGGCCTACTCTATAGGCAAAATTACAACCTTGCTGAATCCAACGATCCACCTACCGCAAAGAACAAAGAACGGTTGGCTGGGCGTAAACACAAATAGATGATAAATAGGTCCTTCTTTAAATTCATAGCCCATAACATCATCCCGGAGGTGAGCCTTGCCCAGGAATTCCACATCTGTCCAATCCATCCCTTCTCCCACTATTTTAGAGAACTATTTCATATCTTCTTCTCTCTCCTCAAACCTCTACCATCTGACGATTTCAACTGCTATAAAAAAAAATAATAATAATAAAAACCAACATAGAAACGGTAAGAGAAGGACTTCCAAAGCTCTCTCTATCACATTTGACCATATACTTGTCTCTGGATCTATGTAGCTTGTCTTCCCTGTTTTTAAAATACATGAGCATTCTACCCATTTACTTATCAAAGGAAAATCTTCCAATTTTCCTTTTCCTGCATCATTCATTTTACTCTCTCTGGTAGATCACTTCCTTTAGCATATAAGACTTGCTAAAAATTTTCCCACTTAGGAATATAAAATATGACACAAATGAATCTGTCTGTGAAACAGAAACAGAATCAGGGACGTACAGAATAGATTGGTGGTTGTCAAGGGGAAGGGGGTGGGAGAGGGAAGGATTGGGAGTTTGGGATTAGCAGATGCAAACTATTATGTATAGGATGGATAAACCACAAGGTCCTACTGCAGAGCACAGGGAACTGTATTCAATATCCTGTGATAAACCATAATGGAAAAGAATATGGAAAAGAATCTATATATATGTATAACTGAATCACTTTGCTGTACAGCAGTAATTAACACAACATTGTAATTCAACTATACGTCGATAAAAAATAAATTAAAAAAAAAGAAATGGAAAAAAATTTTCCCACTTGAACAAATGAGCAAATATTACCCATCAGTTGCTGCCCTATTTCTCTGCTCCCACTTATAGAAAGCACTTCTAAAGACTGTAATTGTTGTCTCCACTTCCTCTTTGCTATTCAATTTTTAAACTTCTTTTCTAATACAAGAATTTAAAACTATGAATCCCTCTTTCGGCACTACTTGAGCTGCATCCTACAAATTTTGAAATGTTGCATTTTTCATCACAATTCAATTAAAATATTTCTAATTCTCCTTGTTATTTCATATTTTATCCATGGGTTAAAAATGTATAATTTAATTTTTAAATATGTGGGTATTTTCCTGCTATAGTTTTATAATTGGTTTCTTATTAAATTCTATTATGATCAGAGAACATACTCTGCATGTTTTTTAATTCTTTTATCTTTTCTGTCATTTCTTTTATGGTCCAGCACATGGTCCATCTTTGTGAATGTTCCATATGCACTAGAAAAGAACGTGTATTCTGCAGCTGAGTGTAATGTTCCGTATGTCAATTGATCTAATTGATGAAAATGAGTTCAAGTTTTTAATAACCTGAATGATTTTCTATTTGTTCTATTAATTACTGAGAAATACTGAAATTTCTAACAATAATTGTACCTTTTTATGTTTCCTTTCTGTTCTGTTGTTTCATACTTCATAAATTTTGAGATTTTATTATAAGGTGCATACACACTTAGGAGAGTTATGTCTTCTTCATGAATTAATCGTTTAATAAATATAAAATATTTCTCTTTATCTCTGTTATAAGTTCCTGCCTTTGAAGTCTTCTTTATTTTATATGGCCATTCCAGCTTTTGTATGACTAGTGTACACACAGTATATCTTTTTCCATCCTCTTACTTTTAACCTAATTGTACGTTTTCCTTTTGAGTGAAATTTCTGTGGATAGTACTTCATTTGGTCTTTCTTTTACTTATCCAGTATGAAGATCCCTACCATTCAATAGTGAATTTAGTCCATTCATAATTCACAGAGTTATTGATATGGTTGGGTTTAAGTTTACTATCTTGTTGTTTTCTACTTGTCCCATTTGTTTTTTGTTCTTTTCCTGACTTTTTTCAGATTAAGTAAATATTTTTACTATACCATTTTGTCTTCTGTTTTATCTTTATCATGGTCATTCTGTTTTGTAACATAAATCTCTATCAAACTCTTCATTCAAATAATATGTAAAGCGCAAGAATCTTATTACAGTATATTTCCACCATCCCTTTCCAATCTTTGTCATACTATTGCCATTAATTTCACTTATACATTTCTTACAAATTCCACAACTACTTTTTTTGCCTTAAACAATAAATTATATTTAAAAAATTAAAGTCATTTATATTTACCTACATATTTACCATTTTTGCCCTCTTTATTTCTTCGTATAAATCTAAGTTCTCAGAAGACATCATTTCTTTTTGTTGAAGAACTTTAACTTTTTAAAAAATGTCATCTGTTGGCAATAAATGCTCGTAGGTTTTGTTTATATAAAAATGTTTTTATCATGGCTTCCTTTTTGTGAGATATTTTTACAAGAAATGAAATAGTACATTGACAATTTTTCAAAGCACTCTAAAACAGTTGTCCAATTGTCTTCTGATTAAAATTGTTTATTCCTCTGTATGTAATGCATCTTATAGCCACATAAGTTTACCTTATTGATTTTCAGAAATTTGATTATTACAAGTTCCAGTGCAGTCTTTTAAGTAATCATATTTTAGATTTGTTTTATGAATCTGTGGTTTTATAATTTTTATCATAGTTGCAAAAATTTCAGCCATTATTTCTTTATTTGTTTTCTGCCCAGAAGTGGAAACTTCCTCTCCGTATATTCAACCACATCAGGGAACGTTGATTTCATCTTTTTCCAGAGGCAGACCTCCCTTCTTGCACTCCCTTCTTGCTTTTGTCCCAGAATCTGCTTTGACCATAACCTTGGGAATTCCCATTCCCTCCCCTGAGTTGTATTCTGTCTTCACTCACTCCCTAGTTTTGGTAATACATATCTCCCAGCAGCCTCCTGAGAGGCTGTGCATTCTTGAAACTTTTTAATATCTGTAAATATCTTTCTATCTTCTTACTTGTGGAGCCCTACATCAAGGACACCCTACATCAAGGACACAGGACAAAAATTCTGGAATTAACTGAGGCCCCATAGCAACTGTTGCCATGTGCTTTCCTAATCTAAGCTGGACAGCCCCCCAACTCCATATTAGGTAAAATAATCACCATGTAGTAACCTTGTAGCATCCTGACCAATCACCTAATGCCATCCTGCCAGCAGGAATTTTCTTTGTCTTGAGGCTATAAAAGTTGGCCACTAGCCCACAAAGGAGGTCGGCTCTTCCTGGTCTCAGGAAGTCGGCCCGCTGTATTTGCAGCGCCCCTCACCAACTCTGCTCTTTCTTCTCAATAAACTTTCTTTTCTAAAATACTTCCGGTCTGGAAATTCTTCTTCCAACCCACGCTTGGATCACGACATTACTGAAGTTTTGCCAGGATACAGAATTCCAAGTGGAAAAGTATTTTCCCTCAGAATTTTGAAAGCCTTGACCCACTGTATTCTGGTTTCTGGTATTACTGCTAAGTCTGAAAACATTCTAATTCTCCATCCTTGGTTTTGAGTGTTTTCTTCTACTTTACCTTCTCTTCATTTTCATTCTTTTCTTCCTCTTGGTCCTTCTCGTATCTCAATTTCTCTGGCAAGCATAACTTTTTTAGTCATTAATCTCTAATAAGTGGGCCCTCTCGATTTGACAACTTCAGTCTGAGAAATTTGTTTTAATTTCTGGGGTTTTTTAAAATTTTTATTTTGTTTTATATTTTTGCTAATAATTTCCCCCATTTTCTAGACCTTGTTCCTTAAATTCTTACTATATGGATATTGTTTCTTCCTGACTACTCCTTTAATTTTCTCTTGTTTTGACTCCTCTTTTCCATTATTTGGTTTTATTGTTCATTTTATTACTCTTCATTCTTTCAATGTCCTTCGATTTATCTTCTAAACATTTTATTTTTCATTTGTTACCTATATTTAATTTCCAGAAGCTCTTTTTGGTTCACTGAATGTTCTTGTTTTGATTTGTCTTGTTCTATAGCCTACTATTCTTGTTTTATATATGTATACTCTTCTCATCTTCTCAATTACTAAATTACTAAAAATAGGATATTTATTACATATTTTGAAATTTATTTATTCTTCCAGAATTCTATGGCGGTATTTGTGTTTTCCCTTAATTCCTCTTTTCTGTATGCTTTTTGTATGTCTGTTACTTGGGTCCTTCTTTTTCTTGTTAGGAAATTCCTTAAATGTCTAGTGATCACTGTTGTTTGAACATATGTAGGAGTGAAGTACTCAAAAGCTGTTTGGGACCTGAGTGAATGCAGGAAGCTTAGTTTCACATCCTATGTACACACACACACACACACACACACACACACGCTTGGCCAAGAATGCTTCCAGTCCTGATGTGTGTCTACCAACCAGTCTTGCTGCACCAACAAGCCCAATACCAAGGGAGCCCTGCTGGGTGTTCCTGGAGGGTCCCCACCCCACCATCTGGATCACACAGTAGCCTGAGCTGTCTCCACCATAAGTGGGCAGAGGAAACAGTCTCCTGTGTTTCCTGTCCCCCAACTGCTTCAGTAACTCACACTGACCTTCTCTGAAACTGCACAGAATCAGAGGATTTCGCTTCCAATGCTTCATTCCCAGGGGGCATCAGTGGGTCAGGAGTTTCTGCCACAGGCTAATTTCCCACCCTTTCTTCCTGGGCAGCCAGAAAGTGTTTATTTTGGCCAAATTCGCCAAATAGTAAACCTATTTTCCCAGGATGGGGAAAGGGACCAGCCATGGATGTGTGGAGGGGTTCAGGGAATCTAACTGCTTCTCCTCCAGACTTTTAATCACTGTTCATATATTTAGTACCATGTATAACCCTACTTGCAGAGGCATCTGGTGCCTCTATTTCCTGCGATTTTCGAGGCTCCATTGCAAAAAAGAGCCTGCTTCTGATTTGTTTCCTCTCTCAACTTAAATGTTACCTTCCTTCTGTCTGTTAAGTCAGTTACCACCCATCCATCTGCTTTCTAGCTTCCAAACTTGTATTAAGGTCACCTCATCTACCATCTCCTTTGTCTTGATGAGTGAAGTCTCTTTATGCATATCTTGTAAATTTACTAGAGTGTCAGGAGGAAATGGAATGCATTTGTTTAATAGAAAGCATACGAATTCACCTTGTAAAGGGTAGTCTAAAAGACATTAGGTAATTATTTCCTAATGTTTACTCCCCCTTGTTACATAGATACTGGAAGACTGGAAGTATTTTGAAACTAAGTTGCCACTGGAGAGGCCCAAGATTCACAATTACATAAGTTAAATAATTATAGAAACATAAGGTAGAGTATGTTCAATTCCAGTTCACTTATTCAATAAATATGTTTGGAGCATCTAATGTGTGGAAACAATTAAGAAACCATTGCAATAGTGTATAAGTGGACCGAGGAGAATCTGGTCTGAATTAAGACAGTAACTGTGGAGGAGGAGGGGAGAAAGTAAATTTTAAAATATATATATTTTAAAAAGAAATATTTTACAAATTTTGCAATCATTTGTTTGGTCTATGGCCTTGCGTTAGTTTGCTAGGGCTGCAATAACAAATACCACAAACTGGGTGGCTTAACGAAAATTTATTGTCTCATCTTCCTGGAGGCCAGGGTCCAAAATCAAGGTGTTGGTAAGGTTGGTTCCTCCTGAGGGCTGTGAGGGGAGTGTGTGTCCCAGGTCTCTCTCCTGGCTTAGAGAAGACTGTCTTAATGTGCACGTGGCATTCTCCCTGTTATCTGTCTGTCACCACATTTCCCTTTTTTACAAGGACACAGCTCATATGGGACTAAGACCCACTCTAATAAACTCATTATAAGTTGATTATCTCTATTAAGACCTTATCACCAAGTAAGTTCACATTATGAGGTACTGGAGGCTTGGACTTCAACACACGAGTTTTTGAGGGACACAATTCAACACATAATAGTCCTCTTCAAATGAAGGATGAGTAAGTTGGTTTAAAAATGAGTAAAAATTTTAGTTAAATTAGAGTGAGAACAGCACAAAGCCTGTCACATTCAGGACTTGAAATTCTAAAGTAATGTACCAGAGCACACCTATTAGATGCTCCAGAAAAGTGCAAATCATGTCCCTAAAAGACCCAGACATATTTTGCCTTTTCCCCAATCACTACAGAAGTCACCAAGGTTCTCATCTGTCTGTGTACCACAGGTATGACTAGCGATGAACTTACTGGCTTAGAAACACAGGAGTTAACAGTACATCCTCAACATAGAATAATAAAGCACTTTTTAAAAGTAATAAAATTAAAATGCATTTAAAAAATAGAAGTTATAATTTGGTAAATTATAAGATTTAATTTAATTATGAGTTTATAGAACTTCAGACCTAAAAAATGTATCATGGACATCATATAAGCCAGAGATTTCCAAATTGGGAGGTGCTTCAAAATCACCTGGAGATCTTTTAAAAATACACAGCTTCCCAATCCCCACTCTGCATATCCTGAATAGAACTTTCACAAATGCATATTTTTTTAGAAACTCTCCAACTGATTTTATGCAGACTGACTGATCCATCTGCCTTGTTTTTAAGTTGAGGAAATTGAGATCATTTGAACAAAATCACATAGCATAGGATATATTTAATTAAAAATGATCTAGTTCTGTTTATACATGACTCATTTCATTTTGATCAACAGAAAACCCAGGGATTAGTGATAACTACTTCAAGAATACTTTCGTTGATACAGTCAATGATGCAACTATTCTTATATTTTGGCAAGATAGTTTAGAGATATTTACTTCCGTTCAGTAAAATTTTAAGGTCATCAATATTTAATGTTGGCAGATTAAAAAATAAATAAATTAAAAATTTTCTAAGGCAAAAAGAACAATTTACAAAAAGAGATTTTAGAAACTTACAGAGGATGTCCTATCTACTTCACAACGGCTGCTCAGAATAAAACAGGCCTCAGCATCATCCATCCTAAATGCAGATGGAAAAATAAAATAATCACACACTGACATATCTGTGCATATCTATGCATTATCTGCAAAATAGAATTCCAGTGCATATAAAGTATACGTGTAAACTACGGACATCCTTAGGTTTAAATGAAAGTAGGATTTCTAGGATCGTGACTATATTTGACTGTAAACAAAATAATTGTTGTAGATTGGCGATATAACTCAACAGCTTATAATGACAGAAGTTAAAAAAAGTCAAATTTTATTTTCTCTTTTATAATTATATATTTTTTTCATATATATACTTTGTGTAAATTGAGGGAGTTGTATTAGCCTTTAGTTTAGATGGATTACATTTTGGCTTCAGTATGTCAACAAAACTAAGAGAGAGGAAACAAAGCTGCTTAGTATTTGTAAGCCAAACTCTACTGTACATTTATATTTCCTGGAGATGAATCATCAACTGTTCCAAACCCTTTCCTTTCATGCTAAAGTTCTATATTTCTTAAATGTAGTGATAAACAGTAATTACGCTTCAGTGCTTGATAAGTAATGTTCTAAAAATATAAAACTATGTATTTTCAAAATAAGGAATTATTTATCTTTCTGGTTCATTATGATAAAAGAATTTTTCCCAAAAATATTTTCTATGAAAAATCCATGGAATTAGACCAAACCAAACAGTTCTGGAAAAATGTTAAGTAGTCATGGTTATTAAAACACTATGAGCATTGTATAACATTTTCTAAATGTCATGTTCAACAAAGCAATTCAAAACTCATACAACTAACCTTTGGAACTGGTTTGGAGAATCCTACTCCTTGTTTCTTGCATGGGGAATTGTATTGAAGAATGTATTAGTTAACATTAAATCCCAAATCTTCATGTGACATAGGATAAGAAATGAACATAGAAATGGTACCTTCTTTCTTAATTCAGCTTTTTGAGAATTACCAGCCTGCTACCTCTCACTCATCCACACTTTTCTTTTTTTTTCTTATGGAGGAATGCTTCTTGCAAATGTGACTGATTTTGCTAAGAAACCATTATTAACACTATTAATACTAAATGAGTGTGTTAATCCTAGGTAGTATCGAGCTAAGATACTAATAGCCAATCCTAATGGCTTAGATTAATTTATTAGGTAGTCAAAAGACTTCATTTATCACAGAAATTCATACTGACCATAATATGTGCATGACTCATTCTTACCGTATGAAGAACTCATTATAATAAATTAAGCATATTGATTATCTATGCAGATGAATATAAAGATCCAAGTTATATTACTATCTAAGCAACTATTTCCTTATGGTTCCCAAATAATGAGTGTAGATAGCAAATAGCAAACACCTGTGTTTTACTTGAGGTACTGGGAGAATCTGACTTATTCTAGAACTGTCATGTATAGTGACAACGTATATGAAGTATGTAATCCACAACAAATACTAATATTGGGTGGGCCAAAAGGTTCGTTCAGTCTTTTGGGTATGATGGCTCTAGTATGGAGAAGGTGCTGCAACTGATTGAACGTGTCAAAAGTGGTTTGCGAAGTTTCGTGCTGGAGATTTCTTGCTAGACGACGCTCCACAGTCGGGTAGACCAGTTGAAGTTGATAAGGATCAAATTGAAACAATAACCGAGAACAATCAACGTTATACCACGCGGGAGGTAGCCGACATAACCAAATCAAGCGTTGAAAATCATCTGCACCAGCTTAGTTATGCGAATCGCTTTGATGTTTGGGTTCCACATAAATTAAGTGAAAAAAACCTTGACCATGTTTCCACATGCGATTCTCTACTGAAACGTAATGAAAACGTTCCATTTTTAAAACAAATTGTGACGGGCAAAGAAAAGTGGATACTGTACAATAATGTGGAATGGAAGAGATCGTGGGGCAAGCGAAATGAACCACCACCAACCACACCAAAGGCCAGTCTTCATCCAAAGAAGGTGATGCTGTGTATATGGTGGGATTGGCAGGGAGTCCTCTATTATGAGCTCCTTCCGGAAAACCAAACAATTAATTCCAACAAGTATTGCTCCCAATTAGACCAACTGAAAGCAGCACTCGATGAAAAGCGTCCAGAATTAGTTAATATAAAACGCATAATCTTCCATCAGGATAACGCAAGACCTCATGTTTCTTTGATGACCAGGCAAAAACTGTTACAGGTTGGCTGGGAAGTTATGATTCATCCGTCGTATTCCAGACATTGCCCCTTCAGATTTCCATTTATTTCAGTCTTTAAAAATTCTCTTAATGGAAAAAATTTCAATTCCCTGGAAGACTGTAAAAGGCACCTGGAACAGTTCTTTGCTCAAAAAGATAAAAAGTTTTGGGAAGATGGAATTATGAAGTTGCCTGAAAAATGGCAGAAGGTAGTGGAACAAAAAGCTGAATACGTGGTTCAATAAAGTTCTTGGTGAAAATGAAAAATGTGTCTTTTATTTTTACTTAAAAAACTGAAGGCACTTTTTGGCCCATCCAATATATTCTCGAAGAAGCTTAGTTTTCCAATTATGTACCATTCATTATATCCTGACAGTTTCTACTGACTTTTTTGTTTCAGAAGTTATTAAATCTTTGGAAAAATCTCAGTTAAACTGACCTATTATATATAAATCAAAACTAATGTCAGAGTTCCTGTTATGAGCTATCTAGTCATCTTTTGCAGGAGTAAGCAGCAAAAAGGGGTTTGGAAATTTTCTTCTGTTCTTTTCCGTCACCCACACACCCCCTCCACCATACACACACAAACACATGGAGAACATGCACCAACACACACACTAACACACATACTCAAGCGTTCTGGAAAAAAACCGAAACAACAACAAAGAACAACAAACAACACTTATGTTATGAAATTGAGGGAAGATACTTTTAAACCTAAAAGAGTTTGTAAGACAACTCAAGGATAAACATGAAGATATGTTTAAAACTTGTAAAACAAGAGAAAACATTGAGCAAAGCTACCTGCGCTAAGGATCTCTTCTGGCTTCTGAAACTAAGGATGCTGTTTTGCAGATGCCCTGATTCCCCAGTGTCTACAGTCTAACCAACAATCCTCTCACTCTGCCCCCATGAAATGACCCTCATGACCTGTGACAAATGTGTAAGACTATGTCACCTTTAAGCCAGGTGGGCTGGCATCTACACAACAAGAAGAGAGAAACTAAGACCCCTGTCACCTTTCTGATTCTTTCAGTCCCCAAGGACTCTTTCATGTCAGACACCAGGCAACACAAGTGTTACCTGCCCAGTATATAATACAAGCTCCTTAAGTTTAAACCCTGACGCGAACTGCTTTGGCATCTCACACAATTTTAGCCCAAGATTTTTATCTGTGGAATAAAAACAGTATCCAGGGATTTGGAGATGACTCTCCTTGAGTCTGGATAACTCAGCTCACCTCCCAGCAGCCTGAGATAATTACACGACACCACACTTCTCACCGTGTTGTGTGGATGTGGTCTGCCGAATATCCCTGCCCTGAGAAAGAGGAGCAAATACGTGGATTTTATATTTTTAACCTTCCAATTTGACCAGCAGTGGGACTAAAGCAAAAGCCTGTATTCAAAAACACACCTTGCAACACTGAAAACTGCTAAAATTTGGAGGAGAGAAAAGATATTAAAACACTACAAGATGGAAAATATTGAAGAGATATACTCACTTAGCTCGCAACAGATCCTGATCTTTAAGGGCTGAACCTTGAAGGTAGATGACTCTTTGTGACCACATCGGAATCTGTAGGACCCTTCGGACCTGCACATCCATTTCAGTAGGACACAAAATCACCACATAATAATCCTACTCAAAACAAAGTGGGCCATGGGATAGAGACAATAATGCTTTGTTTTATACTACATAGGTAAATAGAGTATCTAAGAACATTTTGAAATATGATAAAGTAGAAATTAACTCTTACTAACAAATAAAAGTTTGCATTTAAAACCTAGTGTTAAATAAAATGATACAGTAATAAACATAACAGACATATAAAAATCTCATAAATCAATATATTCATCCTGATCTTTTTCAATTTTATTAGTACCAGGAAGGGAAGGTAATCGGTGCTTATACTCAGCACACACTTCCAGTCTATGAAGTTTTCGGTTACGACTTCAGGCTGATTCTAAAAGATAAATTGCATACCAGCCAGAAGTCCTAAGGATCAATTCATACTTCGAATTGTTACTTTTAGAATAAAAACTGTGACAGTGATTTGTATCATTTGGTAATATTATTATGAACTGATAATATTGAAAATATTCTGATGAATATCTGAATGGAAAAAGATTCACAAAAATATTGATAATAGTGACAAAGTAACTTAAATTTAAAATTTTGAGATCAAAATATTTCAAAATAATGGTCTTTTGGAGAAAATAAAAAACAACCTGTAAGAACTTAAAATCTATAAGAATTTAAAATAATTTATCTGTAAGAATTCAAATTCTCTGGTAAACATTCACCATTTTATCACTTTATAATATATCTAGTAGGAATTTTTGCAGTGCTAAGAATTCTGCATATTGATATTAGACAAAATAAATTACTAGGGATCAAAATTTGGAAGGATCGAATTTTCCCCAAAATAGATTTTCTTTGTGGGTTATAATAAGCATCTGAAATTATTTAATATGAATAATAAAAAACCTAACCATTAAATATGGAATTCCTGCAAAAAATGAAAAATAATTTATGCAAAAACAGAAGAATATATTATATAAGTATCACTTCTAAATTAGATTTTTTTAATCCAAAAAATAGTATTTTGAAAGTTCTCTAAAATATTCAAGAAAAAAATCTCTTTATTTAAGGGAGAGATAATTGATGTACTCAGCACTGTCTTGACCTCAGGATTATCCAAACTCTTGCCACAAATTTATTGGGAAAACACAAGAAATTCAAGTAGCTCTTTGCTGTTTGGACTAGATTAAGTGCCTTGAGCAGCAAAGGAGATGACCTAAGTCTACACTGACCCAGAACCATAGCAAGTGGAAGAAGTATCTGAGGACTTTGTCTGCATAGACAGAAGAACAGATTTTTCTGAATTTATGATCTCAATCAGCAAGTTATTTCCCAAATTCTGGTCATTTATTGTTACTATAAATAAGACCTAGTTTCACTCCAGGAAACAAAAGGAAAAATGGAACTTCCAGACTTCCACATTTCTATCAGCAACACTTGATAAAATTCTGAAATATTCAAGTGAGCAGATGATATTGAAATGATTCTTTTATTGTTTTATTATATTTTATGTTAAATTTCACTGTTTCATAAAAATATCATTTATGCATTACCCAAGGGAGAAAAAAGCAATCATTTTAATCAAAGAAAACCTTTCTTTGTAGCAGTAACATAATTCCATCTGTCTTTCAGTATAGATACAGAAGGAAACTTAACATACTGTGTATTCCTCCAGCATTTTTTTCTATGTTCCTGGTTATATTTGTAGTTCTTCATTTTCTCTTTCTAAATTTGAGTGTATAAATAAAAATCCTCCAGAACACAGGCTGCACCATGATTAACTGACTTTAACAATGTTAGTAGGTATGATCTGTTTAAAGGTACCTGGAGTCTCGGATGAGCATAGAATTCATTCAAAAAGTCCATGAGTAAATCAATCTTCAGCGAGCTGACACACAGAACAACGTGCTTTTCAGTTTGAGCTCTGTGTCGACTATAGTTTCCACCTGACTTTTGTCTCTCCATCCACAAATAGGCCAGCTGTTCAAACTGTAATGCATTTTCCACATGTGAATGAAAGACACTGGACAGGAAAATAAAAATCAATGCAATACATTTGCTGTTTACTAAGTATACTCAGTTTCTTAGATGAAAGTCTTTGAGATTCAAATGATCAGTGTTCCCTTCAACAAGAGGTTCTTCACAGGATGGCTGCAGAGCTTGCTAATGCCTCCCAGGGCCTTCAGGTCTTCAGGAAACACAGTAATATGATTTTCCTATTGTATCATAGCAGGGCACTAAGAGGTCCGTGCCTCTGCTCTGTCCAGTAGGGTATGCAGCTATATATGTCATGCACTGAGTCAAAGAGAAAAGCCTCACTTTTTCTCCCACATTCTTATATCAACTTCAGCCCACATCTCCTGCAAGGGGAGATACCCTTACCACAAACGAAAGGCCACATTCTAGTTATTTAGTAGCTGGTATCTAAGGGTTGTGGAGTGTATAGGGGAGGGGTGTCATTAAGGATGACATGTATGATTGGATAGGAACGGGAAGATCATTTTTATACCTATGTAAAGTATATTTCGATACACTGTGGCCAATGGTTCTGTAATGGAACATGCAAGTTTGATTTGTATTGGCCACATCCTGTTTCTGACCTGCCCACCCATGGACACCCAGAGTTCATTGCAGGAAAAAGTTGAAGATTGCCTCTATGTATCTTTAGTCTCATTTTATATCTCTGTCCCTTTGCTATCTCCTTATCCATTCTCCAAAATGCTGCATCATAGCTATGTATCATCTTCAGATTTTGTTTTAGTTGACCAGCTTATGGAAACAATTTTTATTCATTACAACATATGGCTTTTAGATGTATTTTCAAGACTCAAGAGAAATCAACCCTTCACAAGTATATTTCCTTGAGCTATCATTCTATAATTTAAAAATATACTATCCTACAATCCTATAATTAACATAAATACTCTACTTTTGAAAGAAAGCACCTTGAAGCATTGAAATGAAATGTGAGCTATCAATTGTGACTGGAGGGAAAAAAAACTCAGTTTCTAATACAATGCAAAAAGGCATTTCTGATACAATTGTAATTAATTGACTGGATGGAATAATAGCAGGTGTTAATATATTATTGTTAGGTTAAAAAGCCACCCTGCATTTTTTTATTAAATGTGGAAGATTTGATTTCATAAGACTTTGCAGGTTCCTATAAAATTTAACATGGTTGTGTTTACCTGTATGGGGAGAACCACAAGAGCGACACAGATCATGGCAACAACAAAAAGCTTGGACGACCATGTTTCTGGAGTGACATCCCCAAAGCCCACAGTAGAAAACGTCACAATGCAGAAATAAAGGGAGTCGAAGAGATTCAGCTTCTTTCCTATTCGTTCCAGATGTTGGATTCCACAAATGCTAAAGAAACACATGTGAATTACAATTAAAACTTTCAAATTAGGCACACTGCTCCTCATCATGACTCTCTTGAAAACCAAAGCACATTTCATAAAGCCACTTAGTAGTTGGGATCTTATATTGAACAATATTTTGGTTGAGAAAATATAATTTTTAAGTTTTTTTTCTACATCAAACAGATATAGTCTTATTTTGATTAGTAGCCAAAAATTGTAGCCAAAATATCACGAAGTATATTTGAATAGCATGTAAAATAAATAGACTGAATTTCATGGGTGACTTACACAAACATTTTGAATGCGTGTCAAGGAAACATAGACACCAGAATTCACTAGATCTATTCCCCATCAAAACAGCAGTTGTCAGGGGGTGGTGGTGGGATGAATGGGGAGATTGGGATTGACATGTATACACAAATATGTTTAAAATAGATAACTAATAAGAACCTGCTGTATAAAAATAAATAAATAAAATAAAATTCAAAAAAATAGCAATAGTCAGTAGTCTTTTTTTTTTTTTTTAACAGAGAGACATTTTTCAGTATATACATGTGGTATAGATATACGTGTATATATTCCGTGTGTGTGTGTTCCATACACAGTCATCCTTCAGTATCCCCTGGGGTCTGGTTCCAGGATCCCCACAGATACCAAAATCCACAGATGCTCAAGTCCCTTATATAAAATGGCATTGTATTCATATTTGCATATAACCTATGCACATCCTTCTGTATACTTGAAATCATCTCTAGATTACTTATAGTACCTAATACAATGTAAATGCTATAAAAATAGCTATAAATAAGTTGCAAAGGCTATGTAAATAGTTGCTTGTATGCGGCAAATTCAAGTTTTGTTTTTTGGAACTTTCCAGAAATTTTTTCCCAAATATTTTTAATCTGTGATTGGTTGAATCCACAAATGTGGAACTTGTGGATACAGAGGGACACTGTATACAGGAAAGACTTGAGGAGTTAACCATTGCTAGGTGCCCCTAAAAATGAGTCTCTAAGTAGATCGATTATCTGTACAAAGCTACTGATGATATGAAAGTAAGGGAACAGCATAGAAATTGTTATAAGATGTTCCCAAAGTAGAATTGCTAAAATAGCATTAGAAATAGCACTGCTACTAGCTAAAAAAAAAAAAAAAATAAGTAAGGCTATGAAGCATGCATATATGTGCAATGTTGGAGGGAAATGAGATTTGCAACATAAAAAATCAGCTAAAAAGGAATCTAGTACTGACGCATGTTAAAATACGAACAAGCCAAAAAAAGATGATGAGTGAAAGAAGCCTGATGTAAAAGACTACATATTGTATGATTCTGTTTATGTGAAATGTCCAGAAGAGACACAGAAAGCATATTAATGGTTGCTTGGGACTGATGGTAGGAATGCGGTGATGAAAATGTTCTAAAACTGGACTGTGGTGATGATTGCAGAGCTTTGTAAATATATTAAAAATGATTGAATTTTACACTTAACATGAATGAATTTTATGGTATGTAAATTACACCTTTATAAAGCTGTCAAAAAAAGTCCCTGTATGCTTCTGGATACTCCTTGCAACTTCTATACAGAACAAGCAGACACAGCTTGATTATGATGACCAAGAAGATGTGCTATTCAATGTTTAAACTACAGAAATTCCTTTTCCAGCCTTTTAAGATATCTATGTATTTGTCTAAGTTACGTATCATAAATATTCAATTATCTTAAATATATTTAAGGCAGAGTATAAGCCACTGGATAGTTAGGAAGATGGGTAGGCACACAGGTAGATAAACCAAGGGACAGAAGAGAAACAGTAGGGTATGTGTTATCATTTTGTTCTGAGGCAGGAACTGTTCTGTTCTTTTTCTGTTTTCTTAACTCCAGGTCTCCAGAACATTTCAGCAAAATTTCACTTGTTCTATGTTCAGAAATTTTGTGTAAGCTGCCAGGTCATAATAGTTGACTCATGTCAGTTTATTTTCTCAGCTGCCTCTATGCAATATACCAGCCAAGCTAATTCTAAGACTTTTCAGATGGAGGCTTCATACAACCAAAGAGAACAGCTGTTTGATAACAATAGACCTTTCTGTGGAATATGTTTTTTACTGTATTTAAAATAATTTATATTTGAGAATGTAAACAACTTCGCATAACTTTTACACTTCAGTAGGAAATAGAATGAGGAAAAATATAATTTATATATTTTTAAGAATTCAAATGTTATTGAAGGGCTTACTATATTTTGCATAACTACACATTAAAAGCAAATCTCTGTTTATAGATAAAATGTACATTTCCTAATTCAGACATATGTTACCACGACCAGAACTACCAGAAAAAATCTCCTGCTTTGCTTCCGGGTCTTCAGTTTGTCCTTCTTTTAATGCAACCCACTCATAAAGGCCATATTCATATTCTTTAAACACAGCTTGGATATATCAATCTCAGGTTCAAAAAAGCAACTGGATTCTCACTGTTGAAGAACACTTTCTAATTTGTGGTGTGACATATTATTATAATAGCTGCCAATAAATCAATTCTTATGTTCATTCTCCTTGGCAACATGATATTGCTGTACTTCCCACTAAGGTGTACAGTCTGTCTCTCCTTGACCTTGAATTTAAGCCTATTGACTTGTTTGGACCAATAGAGTATTGTGGAAGTGATGCTGCGTGAGTTGCATAAGCCTAGACCTTAGGGGACACTGAAGTCCTTGTTCTCACTTTCTTGGAAGTCTAAGACCAAGACTTCCAAGTCTTGGAAGTTCTGAAGACACTGAAGTTCTTGTTCTCACTTATGGTGCTGTGCAGCAGCCCCATATAGTCAACTGGAGGATGAGGGGCCATGCGGAGGAAAACCAGGATGTCCCAGCTGCCAGCCAGCACCAACAGCTGCGCAGCAGAGAGACGCCGTCTTGGACTCTCCAGCACCTGTGAGGCTGTCACGTGACTGAAGCCGAAAGAGTAATCACAGGTGAGAACAGCAGAAAAACTGCCCCAGTCACCCATCACACAACTGTGAGAAACTACGAAGTTTTGGGTTTGGCAGTGGCTTGTTATTCAGCAATAGATACGCGGTGCATATAGAATTAACTAGAAACCAGGGGCTTCCCTGGTGGCGCAGTGGTTAAGAATCCGCCTGCCAATGCAGGGGACACGGGTTCAAGCCCTGGTCTGGGAAGATCCCACATGCCGCGGAGCAACTAAGCCCGCGAGCCACAACTACTGAGCCCACGTGCCACAACTACTGAAGCCCGCGCGCCTAGAGCCCGTGCTCCGCAACAAAAGAAGCCACCGCAATGAGAAGCCCGCCCACAGCAACAAAGAGTGGCTCTGCTCACCGCAATGAGAGAAAGCCCGCATGCAGCAACAAAGACCCAACGCAGCCAAAAATAAGTAAATAAAATAAATTTATAAAATAAATAAAAATAAAATAAAATAAATAAGGTGCCTCTAGTAAGGTGAAATAAGGTGAAAAAGTAGCAGAAATAATAATCATTTGATAAATCTTTGCAAAGCTTTGTAAGAAAAAAGAATTAACTAGAATCCAAAACCTGGATCTAACCTGTTTTTTCTTCAACGTTTCTCTCACTTATCTCCCCTTTACTTGTTATTTGGACTGTTTGCTCATCATAATATATATAACCCATGCCCCAATGTATACTTTTTGCCCAATCTGTTTCTTTCAACTGAAAATACTCTTTCTCCAATACCTCCAAGAATTCCCATTTTTTGAAACCCTAGCTCAAATATGACCTCCCTCATGAAGACTTCTTTGTACCCCAAGTTACAGTGTTTCTGATGAATTTCTAAAGTATATATGAGTTCATGTCTTAGATAGCTACACTTCTACAAATATGTATATATATATATATTTAGTGTTAAATATTTATCAACCCTACTCAACTATTATCAACCTCGATGACAGTATTTATACTTTATAATTTTCCTACAACACTTAGAAGGAAATGCATAGCAGCTATCCAGTAACTAACTGCTAAATGAACAAAAGAACACTTAATTAAACCCTGCTCAAATAATATATACAGACTCCAAAAAATAGTTCATGCATGTTTCAGTTTTTTATTACCGCATAACAAACTGCCCCAAACTTAGTGGTTTAAAAAAGTAACAATTTATCATCTCACATGGTTTGGTGGGAAGCTCCTCTGGTTTTCTTGGGCTCACACCTGCAGCTGTGTTCAGCTAGAAGTCTGGCTGACTGGAAGGTCCAGGATGGTCTCACCACTGGGGTCTATGGTCAGGGTTCATTGCTGGCTGTGGCGCCCAGTTTCTCTCCATGAGACCTCTCAGCCTCCAATCAACTCAACCAGCTTCCTTTTTGGCATGGCAGCTGCAAGCCCTCTGAAGACCTAGCTTTGATCTGCCCATTCTACTTGCCCAAGAAAGTCACAAGATCATCCCAGACTGAAGGAGTGTGGAAACAGACTCCGTCTCTTCATGAGAGGAGCCACAAAATATTATGGCTATGCTTTTCGATCTACCAAACTGTATAAATGATAATACCTATCACAACCTATGTAAATCTTAATACATTTTGCTGAATAAACCATATTACAAGGTATTTAATTTCCTTGATATGGTTGTAGTTAAATCTATACTTACAATCATTTTTTATAATTCTTATGCAACATTCCATTTACTTGACCTGGGAAAATCATGTGAGCCTTTCACTTATTTATTAATATTACACTTACACTTAAAGGACTTGGTATACCTTAATGCTCTCTAAATTGATATGAAAATGAAGACCCCTAAAATGATAAGAAAATGAAACAGTTGTCGCATGTTTGGTATAATTATACAAAAGCAAAATCAACTTTTTAAAAAAAGACTAATAAAGATGAATACACTGAATTACTTTTAGAGTTTTCCTCTGATTTTGAATAGGCTCGTCTGCTGGTTTCTCTTAGGGGCTCATTAAATGGGCCACTGCTTAGGTTCATGAGTAACAATGTCAGTACAGCTTTTAAAACATTGACGTCAACATATTATCTTCTAAGTCAATAAATATTTTTGTAATAAATAAATGACTTTTGTTCCTTCTCCCCAAGAGAAAATGAGGCAGAGGATACTTAAATATCTAGCCCAAGAACACAATAATCCTTTTAAATTATAGGTCAAATCTTGTTCCCTCTCTGTTTATAACTCTCAATGCCCTTCTTTCACATTCAGAGTAAAATCCCAAACACCTGGCTCTTCTCTGACCTCATCTTCCGAGATCACCCTTAATTCACTGTCCTCCAGTCACTCAGCCTCACTGCAGCCAAGCATCAATCAGTTCCTCTCAATGCCTTCCCTTTATTTCTAATAGACATCTCAAAGTTGACATGTCCAAATGGAATCCTAAACTTCCTCTCTTAAATTTGCTCCCCCCAAACTCTTCATCATCGGATGGTGGCAAATAGAGCTTTCTTGAGCCAAAATCCTGGAATCATCCTGGACTTTTTTTTTTTTTTTATAACAACCCATATCCAATCTCTTAGCAAACTCCACTGCTTCTAACTTCAAAATATAACCAGAATCCACAATCACTACTCACCATTTATACTGCTACCACAATGATCCCTGCCATCAGTTTCTCTTCCCTCCACTGCAGTAAACATCCCCACCCTTTTTCCAACAGCTTATAGTCAACCCATCAGCCAGAGCTGCCCTATGACAACATGGGTCAGGCCATGCTATTCCTCTACTTAAAGGCCTGAGAGGGCTCTCTATTTCACTTAGACTAAAAACTAACAATCTTTCATTTGTCTCCAGCGCACTCCTCTATCTGACCCTTCCCTATCCCTTTTGGACTAATTTTCTACTTTCCTCCCTGTGGTTTGCTCTGCCCCAGCTACACTGGCATTCTTGCTTTCTGACCAACATGACAGGCATGGTCCGGACTCAGGGTCTTGGCATGGACTGCTCTCTCTGGCTGGACCCTATTGCCGAGATATTGTCATGGCTATCTCCTCACATCCTTCAAGTCTTTACTTCTATCCTGACCATCATATGTACTCATCATATGTACTACATATGTAGTCTTTCTTATTCTGCTGAATTAAAAAAATATATAATAGTTTTAGTCATTTGCTGGGTTTGATGCCCATTGTCCATACACCTCTGTAAGAATGGAGTCTATTAGGACAGAGTCACGTGGTTTCTTCATCTATGTTGCCTGAGCACCTATATTACTGCCAAGAACATAATGACGTGCATTAATATTTCCTGAATGAGTGAGGGTCTGAATGTAAAATACACAGATCTCTGATGCCCACATTTAAATCACCTAGCTATTTAGCCTGTTTAGATATAAACAGAATAGAGTTCATTAAAGAAAGAGCACACAAAAATGTTTATCTCACCACTGCCTTAATGGTGGAATCTAATATAACTAAGAGGCAAGGCTAAATACTTCTTTGTCAAGAGGCAAATGACTTTCCCACCACCGTTTGAAATATTCGAGTACTTATAAACAAGTAAATTAGGTTTTAGTTTCCTGAGTAATTCGCTTTTGTAACTCCATCATTTGTTTAGTTAGCACTACTTAATATGATAAATACAAAATTTGGAAATTTAAAATGCATTGACTTACTTATTGAAACCCATTCTGCTTGGGTAATAGGCGAGCAAATTGTATAACTAAAAATTTGTCTTTTTATAAAATCAAATTTAATATTCAAATATAAAACTTGTATTTATTTAGTCTTGTTAACAGTCTAAACTTTCTGTCACTAACATATTTAAAAACAGTTTGAATTACTGAATTAAACTGACTATATTTCACGATTTACTAGTCAAAAGTTTTACCCAAAATCCCATTCATGTTAGTGAGTGAATCTTGCATACATTAATACTAAGTTCAATCAGGTTAGTTACATAACTATCATAATAACAAAAGTATCCAGCTTATGTTTTATGGAAGAAACAAATTACTCTCAAACATTAGAGAGAGATTTGCCTACAATAACTTTATAATCTTGACTTCGTTGTTGGGATTCACTTTCACATGAACTTCCGCAACTATTTCCCTTACGTTCTCTTGTATTTACGTAAAGAATCACACTATTTGAAGGGTAGAAACAGTTTAGAAGGGAATTCTGCAGAATTTGCACTAACATCAAATTCTAAGATAGGATCTTCACATTATTTAAACAAAAAAGTCTTTCAAACCTCCTCTAGAATTATAAAAATTAGATTTTAAAAGTATTTTGAAAATTACTTGTTGCATGTTTTTATTTTACAAAAGTAAATACTAACACATGGGGAAGCTTAATAAAAAGGCAGAGACCGGACTACTCTGATCACATTATATGGACACAGCATCACTTTCTGATACTAGTTATAGAGCATCTACATGCAACACGTGGAGAATGTTAAGAATATCTGCCAACTTATTACATACCATTTTGGTTATAGGCGACACAACTAGGAATGTTTTAAAGAAATATGAAAACTTATATTACTCTTCTATGTCAATCATTCAAATAAAAATATTTTAATATTGTTCATATAAATTATCTTTCTAAACAATAATTCAGCTACTTTTATGAAGGAACGTAAAAAGTGCACTTTCAGGAGAGATAGATACACAGATAGTTTACTGTTACTTTATTATATAATTCTTGAGGCTAAGACAGTTTTAGCATTGAAATACCCTTTTATTTTACTATGCATAAACATTAATATTTCATTTATACGTTAGCTATTTTTCCTAGCACTGTGAATGCTACAATGTGCTGTATAAGGATTTGAAGCTATTCAGTGATTATAATCCATTTTAATATAGATTGTTATCTTATTTCATTCACAGATGTCTTTCGAGCCATTATTAAATGAAAACTGCCTCTTCTCCCTGATCATAATTGATGAAGTTCAGCTAATTATTATTTTGTCTCTGTACCCAGAAGTGATTTTAATGATGGCACAGATTTTCTGATAAACTAAATCCAAGAATGTGCTCAAATACAGCACATTCATAATCAAAATATCCTATTTTGCCTTCTTATAAAAGAGATACATCTGTTCAGTCAGTCAAAGCCCAAGGTAAACTATTTAAATTATATCCTGAAATCAAAGTAGCAGTAGGATTTAATAATATAGAATTAAAAAATAAATAATCATAGCTGGTGGATATTAGTAAACACTCTGTTACCTTCAAATTTTCTAGTAATCAAATTTAATGTTGTTTTGTGACTGGGCCATAATATTTAAGAAAAAAAGCTCACTTAAATGCTTAATTTTAATGGATACCTAATTGTAACCAAATTTTTGTTTATTATCACGTATCCCCTGCCTAAACATTTGAAATTAAATAATTTACTACAATATAAGATATAAAAATAAACCAATATCACACCATGTCCTATTTGCCTTTTTGTTTCTTTAATATGCATACAAGTTACTCAGATTCATTTGTAGTGAGTGACTTTGAAATGGAAAGTTGCAAATGAATATATTTTTCTTATAATTTCTCTACTGTAAAAATATCTATCAATTTTAAATTTAAAAATGATTTCTATAAAACCAGTAAGTACTATAATATTTTAATCAAATGTTTAAAATGGAAAAAGGATGAACTAATATCATAAAGGTAAGTCATGTTTATTCATACAAATACACTTATTGATGGTTTACTAGTGCCAGGCACTGCGCTGTATGTTAGAGATGCAGATACATGACATCTTAGTCTACACAAAGACAGTTTCTAAAATCTAAAGTGAATGATTTTGACCTCAACTTTATAACACTAATTCCTACTAGCAATAACACCATAAATTAATAATCAAACATTTAATTCATAACTTGATTAATACTTAGGGAAACTACTTAAGCTTTTTAAATATCACGCTCCTCAACTGAAAAGTAAATGTAATCATGTTAACTTCTTCATTTGGTTATTATGAGAATTAAGTGGCCTAATGCTCAGTGAAATGCCTGACACCTAAGAACCTTCAATGAATTCATTAGTAATTTTGTTATTTATATGACAGCCCCGGCATAAAAGAAAAAGAAACACAAAAATGAGTCGAATATAAGGATCCAATATCTCCACATAAGTGTTAAAAAGCCCTCTCCACTTGACAAAAAGCTAAATGTACTATTAGCAAGAGAGTCAGGGACTGTGGAGGAAGAGAATGGCAATGAGAAAACAGCGTGTCTGTTCTCTTTGCTGTGGATTAGCTAACACAGTTGTTAGCAGCAGAAAACCACCCATGGGTTAATGAATATCTGTAATCGTGTCCAGTCTTTTCTCCTCCATGTAACTCTTAACTGCTAGGGGAAGTGGAAACATGGGCAAGTGTGGAGGGCTCTAAAAAGAAGAGTTAGGCAATTTGCAAGGTAAACCTATAATCTTTAACTATTTAGAAAGATGGTCATGCTGATATCAGTTGACCTTTGGAGGGTTCACTGTCGTCATTTACAGAAAGGGACAACTAATTCTTGGTAATGCAGTAAGGGAAAAAAAAAAAAAGTTAGGTGTTATTTCTGGGCCAAAATGTCAATATCAGGCTAGTGACTTGTTTTAAAAAGGAATACTTATCACAAAAAAGGACTACTTATCCCTGAGATTGCTTAAATGAAAGAATTTCTATTGTGATTATATAAAAGACTGTACATATGTATATTATATATGTATCTATTTTTAAAATTCACTGACAGGTAACTACTAAGCATATCATTATATGGTAATATTTTAAGATTTAAATGTTAAAATCATAATATTTTGAAAAAAAAAGTACAATTTTCTCTTTTTATATTATTTAACATATTAACTCATACTCAAGGCTATCATTTAAATATGTATTTAATTTTATAAAACTTATGAATTTTCTATCTTATGAAGATTAAATATACCTAGTTTTTGAAATTCTATGCATTTAGAGAAGCAGAGTATTCCTGCCATTCACATATTCATGTTTTTTTCATAATTGTGGTCAGTATTCACAATACTGGGCTTAAACTGGAAT
Source organism: Eubalaena glacialis (assembly GCF_028564815.1). Taxonomy (NCBI): domain Eukaryota; kingdom Metazoa; phylum Chordata; class Mammalia; order Artiodactyla; family Balaenidae; genus Eubalaena; species Eubalaena glacialis. The sequence continues at coordinate 6,091,730 of NC_083718.1, read as the reverse complement.
TTCAAAAATCTTTCACATAGCCATTTCTGCCTGAATGCAATTTAGTTTTATAGGAATACTCACTTGAGACAATGTCTATTTTAAAGATCATTGTCACAGAATAAAAACCCTTGAGGAATTTTATAGCAAGGACTTTGGAAAGTTTTTTTTTTTTTTTTTTTAAATCAAGTGGACATGTATTTAAACTATGCAGATTGGAGGACGAAATGCCAACTAGTCAAATATGTCTTTAAATACCAACTCAGAACTTGACTACCACCAACATGTACCAGAAACAGAGAAATGCCCTTGAGATTTCATATCATCCAATACTTCCACAATCAATAAGGACAAAGATTGACTATATGACTAGAATCATATGAACAAACACAGCTCATGAACGATACAATGCTTTGTTTGGTTTTCAACCAATATTTGTTGTTTTTCAATATGACCTATTGCCTATCAGTGACCTATTGCCTATCAATATGCCGATCAAGGAATAAAGGCAACAGATAATATCGGCATAAGAAAAGAAACAGTAGGAAAAATTTCGCAGATGGAGAGGGATATAAATTATTTTATTTTGGGATAGGTTGAATTTATCATTCCTGTAAAATATTATGTCCAATTCATTGTAATAAAGTAGTTTATTAATACATACGTATAAGAAGCCATACCTACACTCCCTGGGTAAATCTTACCTGATGGTAATTTTTTTACAGTTCTAATATTTTCAATTCCAAAAAAACAGGAATATGCACTTGTTATTACAAGACAAATAACGAAGATATAAATAAGAATTAATATCATTCCACCTCTTTCTATCCATGAGGTAATAATATTTAGTATATACCCTTTTGCTTGTTTGATATTTTGTTTTGTTTGCTTTTGTCCTTAATGTAAATGCACTTTTGATTTGAGTTTGGCAATTTATTACTATAGGATTTTTATATCTATCTTTTTAAAGTGATCTTGGGTTACAGTTTTATATCCCAACCCATGTTCCCTGATAAGCCAGTTTGCTGACCAGACATAGGGGTCTACAGTCAAATACATCTGGCAACTCTGAGTTAAGTATATTTTATTTAGCAAAGGATTTTTCAGATCCCTTTAATGACTTAATGTTGATCATGAATCTCTGAGAATAGAATACTTTTCATAGGATTAACCAAACATATCTGCCAAAATTCTTACTTTTGATAGAGTATCTTGAAGTATGAGGGTTTTATGAACTAAAATATGAGAACATCAGCCCATAGTTTGTGCTCTGAGTATTTTAGAATAACTGTTTAGCTTAATCATTAAATGATTTGGGTAACTTTGTACCTTTGTCCATGTCCTGAATTACACCACCCTGGATTTACTGTTCCTTAAAGAAGTTTAACAATGAAACATTCAGTCCCTGGAGTTTTTTTTCTTTGTTTTGTTTTTTGTCTTTTTAATTGAGATCAAAATTTATATTTTTAAAATGCAACATTTTAAGGGCATTCCATCTCTACCCTTAATCTCAATTTAATACTACTTAAAAACCCATAAATATGCATTTTGGAATGACCTACCATTCCTTCCATAGATCCACAAGAATCAATATGCCTCGCTCATAATTCCTTGGTCTTTACTGACTTCCTACAAAACTGAACTTTGAGCACATATGACAAAGGACAGTTTATAAATACAGGCCCACAGCAGCCATACTGAGTGCTGGATATACATAGAAGAGCCCTCTCTTCCTGATCACAAAGAAGCTAAGAGAATAGGACAAATTTTTTCATAAGCATTGTAATTATTTAGATGTGGATCGCCAAATTGAGCATGTTATATGAAAAAAAGACTCCAAATTTTATCTCATTAAAAAAATTATAAATTCTCCTTTTTTGTTAACTGAAATAGTGTTAAATCTTAGGATAATTTTTTAAAAAGTATTCAAACACATGCAAAAATCATAATCACATTAATTAAAAAAGGATTAGGCTCCATTTTATACTAAACATATAAAGCGATGATATATATTATACCACACATTTAATTTCTAGTTAAACTTAGGAAAAAATAAAGGCTAATGTAAAGTATTTATTTCTTAAGTTTCACTTTCACTAAATACTCCTCCATTTAGAAACGCTAACATCTTAATTTATATATGTTAAAATCTACTTTTTTTCTCTTTCACTCACTTAGTGAAAGAAGGATCACCAAGGTATGAGTTAGAAATTATGTAAGGCTATACGCCACACCAACTTACAAAATGGTAAGTGTTCTTTCTTACATTAAATATTTCAATTAAAGAGATTCCACATTGTCCCTTACCAGTCCTACAGAATACATTTATTTTCACAAAATCACATTAAATTTCAGTTTATTACATTTCCTCTCTTTTCATCAATAATGACCTAAATATCTATCTACTCAATAGTCTATGTAAATTACTCATAGGCTCATCAGCCTATAGGCCATTACTAGTATATTGCACACAGATGCAAGTAGGATTTTTTTTGTTCATGGTAGGAAAGATGGAACTTATAATCATGTAGTGTTTCTTTCTATGTTCCTCAGGTTATGTGCTGAGCATGTATTCATATTCATCCATAATTATTTATTTAAAAAATGGGTACTGTGTGTCAATGTAAAATGTATTCTCTACTATAAATTGTGAAGTGGGCAAATGAAGAAACAAGGCAGTGGGATAAGAAAGATGATTAAACAGATTAAACTAAGACTCCAAAATTCAGAGATTAAGCCCTTACTGGAAAAAATGGAGAACTGTATCACTAGCAGAAAGCTACTAAAATTATGTTCATATTTTTAAAACAAAATAACATGGATAAGACAGTAAATAAAGACAACGTGATACTTAATCATCTTATATTCTTGTTAATAAGTGAAAACATTTTTTACTTACTACTCCTTGCTTTCTGGAAAACTTTTAGGATTTTTCTCTCCTGAAGCTTCAATAAAGGGCTTGTAATTTCATTTCCACTGTGTTGTAGATCGTATGCATTTGAAAAGTTTTTACATTTATTTGTTCTACTTGGTGAGTGTTACTAAGTGTTGGTCTCAGTACCAGGTCCTGGGGGAGAAAATGGTATAGAAAAACTTGCAAGACTACTTCCTCAATGGGAGTTAGAGTGCAATGGAAGAGAGAGAAAATGATGACTAATGTAAATATATACAAATAACAAAGGAGAGCCCTCCAGGGCTATGAGTTCCTATAATAATGGAATCCAACCTACTCAGGAGAGTCAGGATTCAATAAAAAAGTGATGTTTACATAAAAAGGTGAGTCTGACCTTAGTCTGCAGAGAAGGCAGAGCATTTTAGGAAGGAGGGGGGGAGGTTAATCTGAAAGAGGAAGCAGGGGAAAAAAAAGAAAAGCAGAGCTTCTGAGCAGAAGAAAGACCAAGGATGTGAGATGAGAAAGAAAAGATGGGGGGAAATCCCGATGGTGCAGGAAACTTAGAACTTATTAAGGAGTTTTGTATTCATCCCACAACACATGGAAAACCTTTAACAAGCATTAAGCAAGTGGTGACACAATTGTATTTACATTTCCCAGCGCTCACTGCGGTGGCCACGAGATGAATGGTTTGGAAGGGAACCAGAGTGGACAACAGGAAAACCAGTTATAGGGCTATTGCCATAAAGAGGTTATGACAGTTTAGATAAGTGAGGTGAGACTGAGAGGGACAGAAGTGGGAAGATTTGCAGGATATTTTGGAGGTAAAGTGTATGGGATTTGTTTTATCATGTACTGTGTAACAGAACAGGAGGTGTGACGAATGACTCCATTCTTTGGGATTGTCCAAAAAATGGACAGTCGCTGCTATTTCAGAGTTACGGACAATTTGGGGGAAGAAATAGCATAAGTTTGCTTTTGAACATATTTCGTTTGAGGAATCTAAGAGGAAATGGCACAGAAACGGCTAACTATAAAGGACATAATTAAAACCATAGAAACTGGCCCAAGACAATTTGGTCACAATTATTAGGTTCTTTCTGTTGCACATTTGTAAACGCCAATGAAAAGAGGAAAAGTTGTGGTGTCAGAATCTCTCCCTAACAACCTTGCTGCCAATCATTACACAATGAGAGCAAGTCGTAGACTGAATTCTGCCATATGAAACACTCACGAATCCCTGTTCTGTAAGATCTAAGAGCTTCCTGTTCTCTTGTCTTTCTGTGCATAACAACAAATATATTGAAAGAAATGATCATACCAAAGAAAACCTGAAAATGTACTGAGGGCAGTTTCTGCTAATGGTCTGTGGGATCAGATGACAAAATGCTCTAAGTAGGAACAGGTTTGAAAGGGTCTCTAGACCTAAGGCACAACTTCCTTAAAGGGTTAGGCTGCTGTGCTCACCAAATTCTTCTAGTGCACTTATGCAGGGGCAGAAATAACCAAACAACACTTTCTTGCCAACTATATGTCTAGAAAACTATTTTTAATTCCCTTTATGTTAATTTGTAAAAATTCTGACACAGATATTGATGCTTTAAACTGGTGATACCTGATAATGAGTCCCTGATGAGAATCCTTCACACACTTATTAACCATCCCTAGATTTTAACTTGTCTGGACACACGTATACCATGCTGTCCTGTGGTATGTATGTGATATTTATGGGATTACAGAAAACATAACTAAAATATATGATACATTCCTAGAAGAAAAATAAAAATAAAAAGGCTGAGCACTGACTGCTGAAAAAGCACATCATTTAATGAAATGTTATAGAAGAGAATGAAGACATAAAAAGAGACTGTATCTGTGAACACACATATGGGGTGTGTGTATGTGTGTCTCACATGCCCAATGCATTCTCATAACCCCCATGTACATGTAAATTATTCTTCATGTAAATTTTTCTGACTTTAATACTGGGAAATATTAAATAATATTTAATATTAAAATATTGGAAATGTTAAAGCAGTGACTTATGCTGGCTTTCTGAGTCCTACTGTGATATCAGAGAGTCCTTCAAATATATTTTGCTCCATTTCTAGTAATAGAATAATAGAATAAAGTCAATAGCTCTAAGGATCATATTTCCTTTTTTCCTCATTTTTAAGGCTTAAATTTCAAAAACAAACAAAAAGTATGATATCTATTCTTCTTTCCTCTTGATTTACACTTTTTATTTCTAACCATGAGTTTACTTTAAAAGAGAAAATAAAAGGTATTCTTGATAGGAAAAGCTTCACAATCAAGTCATGAACAGTTCAAAGTAACTTCTACTGGTTGCAAAGAAGATAAAATGGAATCTTGCATAAAAACCTCAACTGTGAAAAGCATTGCTATAGTGCAATTGCCTACAGTTTGGCCTTCAGACTAAGACAAATAAGGGAAGATAAAGTCGGTGATGTAAGACAGGAAAAATTGTAAATTGTTTTCTATACAGCACCGAAGAATTTATACTATACTGAAGACTCCAAAGACACGAATGAAGAATTTTAAGCAAGAGAATGAATGATGTGATCAAATCAAATAGTGTTGAGTTCATTAATAAAAGTCCGCTGATACTCTGAGTGGTTACTACTGCTCCAAGCAGTAACCACATTTACACTAGACTCTCAGTCTCCAGGCTGACAAATCACCTTTAAGACACTGCCCATGCAAATCACCCAAGTGAAGTTCCATCTGTGAGCAGAGGAAATAATGGCTACTAAATTCAGTCCTAAAGTTTTTTCTAGGTTTGAGCTCTTGCCTCTCTGCAATTTACTTTTTTTTTTTTTTGCTTGATTTTTAAAAAATTATCTTATTCAGTTCTCAAAAGTGAAGTGTATAACCAATAAAATATTAGTTGTACACACCATTAATTGCCGTTATATATTTAAAGATAGGTTTATAAAAATAAAATATGTATACATCCAGAATCTTTTCAGAAAATATTTGACTTACAACGCATTTCTATTTTACTATCAAGAAGCTAGTAAGATAATCACTAATTCATATGTTTCTGCACATATGAAATATGTCACAGTGCCAAATAAATATCAGCTAATTTAGGCTGGTTTATACTCATTTAACATGTTCCCACAGGAATGTCTGGCTAGTTACTGTCACATAACAAGACCAATCCCAAATATTCAGTCACTAGTCAACAGTTTCTGGAAATCAAGTAAGGCACAAAACAAGCCTTATTTTATTCTATCTGAAATGATCCAAATTTAATTAGCCATTAGAAATAAAAGAAAACATAGACCTTCACATGTTACTTTATATTGTAAGGAGTGGGAATTACTCCCATAGCAAAAGTGACCCTTACTTTTATGTAATAATTTACTTGAATCCAATTTTTAAAATGTAATATTGTTATCATGTTCATTAACAGAAAAGCTCTGTCATACTGATAACACTTTTACATTCATAACACTTAATCTCTGCTTAAAAGCAATTGAAAAATCTTCCCTTTCTAAGAGACAGTGAGGTGAACCTATTACCATTTCATAGACTCTATGAAAGCTAATATTTCGGAAAACTCTGTAATATAAAATATTTCTATATGTGAGTCAGAGCACTCGTGAGAAGTATCTGACTGGCTCATTTGAGCATTCGACTAATTGATGGTGTATTTACTGCTTCTAAGCTAACGCCAAATATATCAGTATCTATGTAGAATTGCCTCCTAGGTAAATAATTATTTTTCGTTTTCACTGGAAATTACAACTGTTTTCCTGATAGATAATATTTGTTCAAAGAGCAGTTTCAGGAGGTCAATGACACATTCTAAACTAAGGAAATTTACTGGAAACGTGGTTTGCATTAACATTTACCTAAAGCACATTTTGCTCCAATGGCTTCAATTTTTAAAAAATTTGTACCAGCTTTCCCATATCAGATTATATATACTCAAAGAGATTAAGCTAGGAATTAATATTGCAATTAAGGTACTACCAGTCACAAAAATCTTTGATTTTTTATTTTTTGGTATCCAAAAGAAATTCACTAAGCAAAACAATAGCATTTTTAGGGTCAAACATATACAATAAATATGGCATTTCCTTTACTTTTTACTCATCATGAGACTCATTCAGCTCAAAATTTCATTTAACAGACATCATCCTAATAGAATTTATCCTCATTCTTAGCAATTATGAATGTCATAGAATGATATAACTTCAATGACCCTGCTGGGAAAGTTCTGGGACACCCAGGGTACCATGGCACACTGGATTGAGAACAACTGATCTAGTCCAGCTCCTTTCTCTTCAGAGGCAGCATCTCAGGGAGAAAAGAGTCCAACACTTGACCAAGGCTATCTATACTCTTAAGAGGGAACACCAGAAATATAACAAAGTTTTTTTCCCCTACCCACAACTCTGTAGAGATTAAATAACACAAGCTTTCTTTAATAAAACTGTGAAATTAGACATGTTTTTGTTTGAGAGAATAATTAGAAAGGAAACCAATTGCCTCAAAGCAATTTGTTAATTTAAGTTGTAGGTTCTAAATCCTTCCTGTACCAAAAGGAAACCAAATTTACAATCCATGAACTAAATGACTAATGATTTATTTAGTTACTAATTAACTAGGGTGAATGTCCCAAATAAGATGAAATATGACTAAGCTATGTTGTGTTTCCTGAGTGACAAATTTGTGTACAATATCTTCCACGAAGGTAAGGCGAAGAGGAAAAGACTCATGTAACATCAATCCTTTTACTACATTCTGTCTTTAACCATCTGAAATGTAAACCTATAAAACATTTTGATACATGCTTTAGTACTTGTGGCAAAGTGTAAAACACGCTAGTATAGGAAAGAATAATAATCTATAAAGTGATCTTTAGTATTAGCATCTTTAGATATGACTGAACTTAAAATCAGTTTTATATTTTACATCTTCAATAAAGTATTTTATCCCAGACTTACAGTACAAACTCAGTATCATTCCATTACCTATTTTATATAAGTAAAAGAAAATAAGTCTAATTTCTGATAAAGACAGATGATTAAGATAACAGAAGGCTAGTGCACTGCAGAACCACTGCTTGTGGATGGCACAGCAGAGTTGTCAGGACCCTTGACTGAGTTGTTAAGAAAGGTTCCATTAAGGCTTTAACATATAAGCTGAGACCTTAAGGACGACAAAAGCTAAGTGGAGATTATACAAAGCAAAGAGAACACCGTTAAGAAAACCCGGAGGGACCTTCAAGATGGCAGAGAAGTAAGACGTGGAGATCACCTTCCTCCCCACAATTACATCAGAAATACATCTACAGTTGGAACACCTCCTACAGAACACCTACTGAACGCTGGCAGAAGACCTCAGACCTCCCAAAAGGGAAGAAACTCCCCACGTACCAGGCTAGGGCAAAAGAAAAAAGAAAAAACAGAGACAAAAGAATAGGGACAGGACCTGCACCAGTGGGAGGGAGCCGTGAAGGAGGAAAGGTGTCCACACACTAGGAGCCCCTTCGCGGGCAGAGACCGCGGGTGGCAGAGGGGGGAAGCTTCAGAGCCACGGAGGAGAGCGCAGCCACAGGGGTGCGGAGGGCAAAGTGGAGAGACTCCCGCACAGAGGATCGGTGCCGACCAGCACTCACCAGCCCGAGAGGCTTGTCTGCTCACCCACCGGGGCGGGCGGGGGCTGGGAGCTGAGGCTCGGGCTTCGGTCGGATCGCAGGGAGAGGCCTGGGGTTGGCGGCGTGAACACAGCCTGAAGGGGTTAGTGCGCCACGGCTAGCCGGGAGGGAGTCCGGGAAAAAGTCTGCAGCTGCCGAAGAGGCAAGAGACTTTCTCTTGCTTCTTTGTTTCCTAGTGCGCGAGGAGAGGGGATTCAGAGCGCCGCCTAAACGAGCTCCAGAGACGGGCGCGAGCCGCAGCTATCAGCACAGACCCCAGAGACGGGCATCAGACGCTAAGGCTGCTGCTGCCGCCACCAAGAAGCCTGTGTGCGAGCACAGGTCACTCTCCACACCGCCCCTCCCGGGAGCCAGTGCAGCCCACCACGGCCAGGGTCCCGTGATCCAGGGACAACTTCCCCGGGAGAATGCACGGCGCGCCTCGGGCTGCTGCAACGTCACGCCGGCTTCTGCCGCCGCAGGCTCGCCCCGCCTCCTCCGTACCCCTCCCTCCCCCCGGCCTGAGTGAGCCAGAGCCCCCGAAGCAGCTGCTCCTTTAACCCCGTCCTGTCTGAGCGAAGAACAGACGCCCTCAGGCGACCTACACGCAGAGGCGGGTCCAAATCCAAAGCTGAACCCCAGGAGCTGTGAGAACAAAGAAGAGAAAGGGAAGTCTCTCCCAGCAGCCTCAGGAGCAGCAGATTAAATCCCCACAAGCAACTTGATGTACCTGCATCTCTGGAACACCTGAATAGACAACGAATCGTCCCAAAATTGAGGCAGTGGACTTTGGGAGCAACGATATATATATATTTTTCCTTTTTCTCTTTTTGTCAGTGTGTATGTATATGCTTCTTTGTGTGATTTTGACTGTATAGCTTTGCTTTTACCATTGGGTTCTGTTTGTCCGTTTTTTTGTTTTATTTTGTTTTGTTTTTAGTATGGTTTTTAGCACTTGTTCTCATTGGTGGATTTGTTTTTTGGTTTGGTTTCTCTCTTCTTTCTTTCTTTTATTACTTTTTTATTTTTTATTTTTAATAATTTTTAAAATGTTTTATTTCAATAACTTTATTTTATATTTTTATCTTATTGATTTTTTCTTTCTTTATTTCTTTTTTTTTTCTCCCTTTTCTTCTGAGGTATGTGGCTGACAGGGTTTTGGTGCTCTGACCAGGTGTCAGGCCTGAGCCTCTGAGGTGGGAGAGCTGAGTTCAGGATATTGGTCCAACAGAGACCTCCCAGCTCCATGTAATATCAAACTACAAAAGCTCTCCCAGACATCTCCACCTCAACACTAAGACCCAGCTCCACTCAACAACCAGGAAGCTACAGTGCTGGACACCTTATGCCAAACAACCAGCAAGACAGGAACACAACCCCACCCATTAGCAGAGAGGCTGCCTAAAATCATAATAAGTTCACAGACACCCCAAAACACACCACTAGACATGGTCCTGCCCACCAGAAAGACAAGATCCAGACTCATCCACCAGAACATAGGCACCAGTACCCTCCACTAGAAAGCCTACACAACCCACTGACCCAACCTTAGCTACTGGGGGCAGACACCAAAAACAATGGGAACTACGAACCTGCAACCTGCAAAAAGGAGACCCCAAACACAGTAAGTTAAGCAAAATGGGAAGACAGACAAATATACAGCAGATGAAGGAGCAAGGTAAAAACCCACCAGAACAAACAAATGAAGAGGAAATAGGCAGTCTACCTGAAAAAGAATTCAGAGTAATGACAGTAAAGATGATTCAAAATCTTGTAAATAGAATGGAGAAAATACAAGAAACGTTTAACAAGGACCTAGAAGAACTAAAGAGCAAGCAAACAATGATGAACAACACAATAAATGAAATTAAAAATTCTCTAGAAGGGATCAATAGCAGAATAACTGAGGCAGAAGAACGGATAAGTGACCTGGAAGATAAAACAGTGAAAATAACTACTGCAGAGCAGAATAAAGAAAAAAGAATGAAAAGAACTGAGGACAGACTCAGAGACCTCTGGGAGAACATTAAACGCACCAACATTCGAATTGGTGCAAACATTTGCACATCTCAGAAGAAGAAGAGGGAAAAAAAGGAACTGAGAAAATATTTGAAGAGATTATAGTTGAAAACTTCCCCAATATGGGAAAGGAAATAGTCAATCAAGTCCAGGAAGTGCAGAAAGTCCCAGGCAGGATAAATCCAAAGAGAAACATGCCAAGACACATATTAATCAAACTATCAAAAATTAAATACAAAGAAAAAATATTAAAAGCAGCAAGAGAAAAGCAACAAATAACATACAAGGGAATCCCCATAAGGTTAACAGCTAATCTTTCAGCAGAAACTCTGCAAGCCAGAAGGGAGTGGCAGTACATATTTGAAGTGATGAAAGGGAAAAACCTTCAACCAAGATTACTCTACCCAGGAAGGATCTCATTCAGATTGATGGAGAAATTAAAACCTTTAAAGACAAGTAAAAGTTAAGAGAATTCAGCACCACCAAACCAGCTTTACAACAAATGCTAAAGGAACTTCTCTAGGCAGGAAACACAAGAGAAGGAAAAGACGGACAATAACACACCCAAAACAGTTAAGATAATGGTAATAGGAATACACATATAGGTAATTACCTTAAATGTAAACGGATTAAATACTCCAACCAAAAGACATAGACAGGCTGAATGGATACAAAAACAAGACCCATATATAGGCTGTCTAGAAGAGACTCACTTCAGACCTAGGGACACATACAGACTGAAAGTGAGGGGATGGATTTATTTCATGCAAATGGAAATCAAAAGAAAGCTAGAGCAGCAATTCTCATATCAGACAAAATACACATTAAAATAAAGACTATTACAAGAGACAAAGAAGGACACTACATAATGATCAAGGGATCAATCCAAGAAGAAGACATAACAATTGTAAATATTTATGCACCCAACACAGCAGCACCTCAATACATAAGGCAAATGCTAACAGCCATAAAAGGGGAAATTGACAGTAACACAATCATAGTAGGGGACTTTAACAACCCACTTTCACCAATGGAAAGATCATACAAAATGAAAATAAAAAGAAAACACAAGCTTTAAATGATACATTAAACAAGATGGACGTAATTGATATTTATAGGACATTCCATCCAAAAACAACAGAATACACATTCTTCTCAAGTGCTCATGGAACATTCTCCAGGATAGATCATATCGTGAGTCACAAATCAAGCCTTGGTAAATTTAAGAAAATTGAAATCGTATCAAGTATCTTTTCTGACCTTAATGCTATGAGACTAGATATCAATTACAGGAAAAAATCTGTAAAAAATACAAACACATGGAGACTAAACAATACACTACTAAGTAACCAAGAGATCACTGAAAAAATCAAAGAGGAAATCAAAAAAATACCTGGAAGCAAATGACAATGATAACACAATGACCCAAAACCTATGGGATGCAGCAAAAGCAGTTTTAAGAGGGAAGCTTATAGCAATACAATTCTACCTCAAGAAACAAGAAACATCTCAAATGAACAAAGTAACCTTACACCTAAAGCAATTAGAGAAAGAAGAACAAAAAAACCCCAAAGTTAGCAGAAGGAAAAAAATCATAAAGATCAGATCAGAAATAAATGAAAAAGAAATGAAGCAAATGATAGCAAACATCAATAAAACTAAAAGCTGGTTCTTTGAGAAGATAAAATTGATAAACCATTAGCCAGACTCACCAAGAAAAAAAGGGAGAAAACTCAAATCAACAGAATTAGAAATGAAAAAGGAGGAGTAACAACTGGCACTGCACAAATACAAAGGATGATGAGATATTACTACAAGCAGAAATATGCCAATAAAATAGACAACCTGGAAGAAATGGACATATTCTTAGAAAAACCCAACCTTCTGAGACTGAACCAGGAAGAAATAGAAAATATAAACAGACCAATCACAAGCCCTGAAATTGAAACTGTGATTAAAAATATTCCAACAAACGAAAGCCCAGGACCAGATGGCTTCACAGGAGAATTCTACCAAACATTTAGAGAAGAGCTAACACCTATCCTTCTCAAACTCTTCCAAAATATAGCAGAGGGAGGAACACTCCCAAACTCATTCTACGAGGCCACCATCACCCTGATACCAAAACCGGACAAAGATGTCACAAAAAAAGAAAACTACAGGCCAATATCTCTGATGAACATAGATGCAAAAATCCTCAACAAATTACTAGCAAACAGAATCCAAGAGCACATTAAAAGTCTCATACACCATGATCAAGCGGGGTTTATCCCAGGAATGCAAGGATTCTTCAATACATGCAAGTCAATCAATGTGATAAACCATAGTAACAAACTGAAGGAGAAAAACCATATGATCATCTCAATAGATGCAGAAAAAGCTTTTGACAAAATCAACACACATTTATGATAAAAACCCTCCAGAAAGTAGGCACAGAGGGAATTTACCTCAACATAATAAGGGCCATATATGACAAACCCACAGCCAACATTGTTCTCAATGATGAAATACTGAAACCATTTCCACTAAGATCAGGAACAAGACAAGGTTGCCCACTCTCACCACTATTATTCAACATAGTTTTGGAAGTTTTAGCCACAGCAATCAGAGAAGAAAAAGAAATAAAAAGAATCCAAATCAGAAAAGAAGTAAAACTGTCACTGTTTGCAGATAACATGATACTATTCATGGAGAATCCTAAAGATGCTACCAGAAAACTACTAGAGCTAATCAATGAATTTGGTAAAGTAGCAGGATACAAAATTAATGCACAGAAATCTCTTGCATTCCTATACACTAATGATGAAAAATCTGAAAGAGAAATTTAGGAAACACTGCCATTTACCATTGCAACAAAAAGAATAAAATACCTAAGAATAAACCTACCTAAGGAGACAAAAGAACTGTATGCAGAAAATGATAAGACACTGATGAAAGAAATTAAAGATGATATAAACAGATGGAGAGATACACCATGTTCTTGGATTGGAAGAATCAACATTGTGAGAATGACTATACTACCCAAAGCAAGCTACAGATTCAATGAAATCCCTATCAAACCACCAATGGTATTTTATACAGACTAGAACAAAAAAATTCACAATCTGTATGGAAACACTAAAGATCCTGAATAGCCAAAGCAATCTTGAGAAAGAAAAACGGAGCTCGAGGAATAAGGCTCCCTGACTTCAGACTATTCTACGAAGCTACAATAATCAAGACACTATGATACTGGCACAAAAACAGAAATACAGATCAATGGAACGGGATAGAAAGCGCAGAGGTAAATGCACACACATATGGTCACCTTATCTTTGATAAAGGAGGCAAGAATATACAATGGAGAAAAGACAGCCTCTTCAATAAGTGGTGCTGGGAAAACTGGAAAGCTACATGTAAAAGAATGAAATTAGAACACTCCCTAACACCATACACAAAAATAAACTCAAAATGCATTAAAGACCTAAATGTAAGGCCAGACACTATAAAACTCTTAGAAGAAAACATACACAGAACACTCTTTGACATAAATCACAGCAAGATTCTTTTTGACCCACCTCCTAGAGAAACAGAAATAAAAACAAAAATAAACAAATGGGACCTAATGAAACTTAAAAGCTTTTGCACAGCAAAGGAAACCACAAATAAGATGAAAAGACAACCCTCAGAATGGGAGAAAATATTTGCAAACGAAGCGACTGACAAAGGATTAATCTCCAAAATATACAAGCAGCTCATGCAGCTCAATATCAAAAAGACAAACAACCCAATCCAAAAATGGGCAGAAGACCTAAATAGACATTTCTCCAAAGAAGATATACAGATTGCCAACAAACACATGAAAGGATGCTCAACATCACTAATCATTAGAGAAATGCAAATCAAAACTACAATGAGGTATCACCTCACACCAGTCAGAATGGCCATCATCAAAAAATCTACAAACAGTAAATGCTGGAGAGGGTGTGGAGAAAAGGGAACCCTCTTGCACTGTTGGTGGGAATGTACATTGATACAGCCACTATGGAGAACTGTATGGAGGGTCCTTAAAAAACTAGAAATGGAACTACCATACGACCCAACAATCCCACTACTGGGCATATACCCTGAAAAAACCATAATTCAAAAAGAGTCATGTACCACAATGTTCATTGCAGTTCTATTTACAATAGCCAGGACATCGAAGCAACCTAAGTGTCTACTGACAGATGAATGGATAAAGAAGATGTGGCACATATATACAACGGAATATTACTCAACCATGAAAAGAAACAAAATTGAGTTATTTGTAGTGAGGTGGATGGACCTAGAGACTGTCATACAGAGTGAAGTAAGTCAGAAAGAGAAAAACAAATACCGTATGCTAACACATACATATGGAATCTAAAAAAAAAAAATAATTGGTTCTGAAGAACCTAGGAGCAGGACAGGAATAAAGACGCAGACGTAGAGAATGTACTTGAGGATATGGGGAGGGGGAAGGGTAAGCTGGGATGAAGTCAGAGAGTGGCATGGACATATATACACTACAAATGTAAAACAGATAGCTAGTGGGAAGCAGCCACATAGCACAGGGAGATCAGCTCGGTGCTTTGTGTCCACCTAGAGGGGTGGGTTAGGGAGTGTGGGAGGGAGTAGCAAGAGGGAGGGGATATGGGGATGTATGTATATGTATAGCTGATTCACTGTGTTATACAGCAGAAACTAACACACCATTGTAAAGTAATTATATTCCAATAAAGATGTTAAAAAAAAAAAAAAAGAAAACCCAAGTCAGGAATCATCATCATATCATCAAGGAACAGAAAGAAACCAGTGGTTCAGAGGAAATACAGTATAAGTTGAGGTCAAAGAGGTAAGCATGGGCCAGACCGTGGACAGCCCCATAATTATTTTTGGTGTTTTGATCCAAGTGCATTGGGGGGAAGATAGAGGTTCTTAAACTTGTAAGAATATTCTTACTGCTCTGTGGAAATAGACTGTAAGAAAGCAAGGGTGTCAGCAGACAGACCAGATATCCAAGCAAGAGACAATGGCTGTTTGAGGGGTAGAGACAGTGCAGATAGAGGGGGATGGTGACTGGAGGGATCTTGGCCTTAAAGCCAGTAGGCTTGCTGATAGATTGGATGCTCTGCCTGAGAAAAAGGAGCGGGCCAGATGACTCCACGTACTTTACTTTTTTTAAGGGATGGATCAACAGTGGGGTCATTGAGAACATAGAGGTGAAAACTGCCTGGAAACAGAGAAGAATTAAAAATGTTTTGGGCTGCTGAAGCTGTCAGCGTACAGATGGTTTTGGAAGCCACAGGCATCAATGAGCTCACCTAGGCAGATAGAGTAGCCAGGTCCTGGAAATCAAGAAAAGCCTTGATAACTTTCTCTGCCAATTCTTAGCAAACGTCTGGAAAAAAAAATTTATGTTGGAGAAAGTTAGGTGAAAGTACAAATGATCTTTCCACCTTCTACATGTGTCTAATTTATCTCCTAGAATAAAGTTGAACCCTGCCAAGCACCATAATTTGTACCACCACACATTGTCTCCTGAAAGAATTGCTTTCACGCACCTGTTAAGGCCTCATATGCATAGAAAAGATGACAGGTCAGGATCAGACAAACCTGGGCTCATTCCTGGAGCCCCACTTACTTCCAAAACTCCTTAACTCTTTCCTCTGCCCTTACTAGTCTCCTCTCCAAACTAGGGATATAATGCATACCTCAGAGTGTCATAAGGCTGTCATGGGGGCTTAGGAGAACACTAAGCCAATAAGCAGAAAACCAATGCTATCTTTCCATTATGTAAATTTTTGTAAGAAAAATGTACATTGTGCCTCTACCCTTATATATTGTCTCTGTAACATTCTGCCTACAGAATGAGGTTCCTGAGTTCTGCAGGAAACAGGGAAAGAGGACATTAATTACATTGAGGTATGTGCGTGCTTTCTTTTTTCTGATAATGAGAGCTCAGTATAATTCATTTCTCCCCCACCTCAGCTGTCTTAAAACTTAATATCAGGTTTATACTTCATCCCTACTATGTTGATTTGTTGTTTCTTCTACTTCTGTTATAATGACCCAATTTCATGTCTGTTTTGAAAACTGCCTCCAACTTTTGTTGAAGATTATACAGTGTTTTTCTGTCTCCATTTGACAAATGAATAAATAAAGCCTCAGAGAAGCTATAATTTAACTGAAGTCACAGCAAAAAAGTGACACAACCAAGAAATCTTCAAATCCAATGAATTTCTGTTTTTACCTAAAGCCCCTCCAGAGAGCTGCATATGTCCCTGTGAGAAATAAAGCCTAAGAAGAATGATTTCTTTGTTAAACTAAAAATCTGTCCCCTTAATTATGGCAATGAAAAATACTACTTTACATTTACATTTACATGTACTTTACAAAACGCTTTTATATAAATGATCTTGATCTTTGTGTTTATTCAGCACTGGGTCCTGCTTGACTTTATAATTAGAAAATAGAGAAGATTTAGTGAAAGGCAAACGAACAAACCAAAAAAGTCCTGTAGAGAAAAATGAAAGCACTTGGGGGATATCTGACTTGAAGAAAAGAAGACTGTGCTTCAATTGTCAATATAAAAGCTAATTATAAAGCAGGGGATTGAAAGTGGTTTTTCACCTTCCCAGCCGGCACACTAGAGGGAAGAAGCTCATATGAAATTCAAATGAGGTATTTAGAACATCCTAAAATCAATTTGCTAGAAAATGAGGAGCCTAAAAATAAATACTAAAAACTTAAATATAAAGGTAGAACAAGGGTGTATAATAAATATAATTCAGTGGGCTAATAGACAGGAATGAGAAAGAATTTTAAGTAGCTGAATGAGCCTGAATTATTAGGGATAATCAGAAATATTCTGTATACCATTTGCATAGCAAAATGTTGGTGAAAGTTATTATAACCTTGGGGCAGGAGATACCACCAGAATAAGCAATGGGTCTAGAGAAAGGAGACAGTGCCGAAATGAGGCTCTCAACACTCTGAATCAAAAATACTCTAAAGCACAGAAAGAGGGTAAATTACAATACCTTCTATCTATTTAAATAAAATATAAATGTAAAATATTATATATTTTATAACATAAAATAATTTAGAGAATTTACTAACAGGAAATTGTGAGAAGAACAGCAATGATACATGACCCTGAGTATAAGGATACTAAAAGTCAGTTGAAACGCAAAAGTGTCTAAGCAATTTAAGGAGTTCAGTAACAGAAGAGGAATTAATAAGAAGGGAAAGACAAGATGAAAAAATGAGGAGGAACTTTGAAAGAGAAAAAAAAAAAGATTTTATGGTGTTTTAAAAAGATGTATGGATTTTGCACAGGCTTCGTTGCTTGATGGTAAGAAAATGCTTTTATTATAATGAAAATGTACTATAAAAGCTCTGACGTTGACTATGGTTTGAAATAGACAGCCATCTGGTTGGACGGTATAGAGAGGGCTGTTTGGAGAAGTGAAAAATAAGAAATATTCTGGGATCCACTTGAGTAATATGATTCTTCATTAAAGTCTTCTGCTGCTATTATATTTTTATCAAGTTCTCCTTGCATTTTCACTAGTTTTTACTTTATATATTTAACTGCCACCTCTTTTGGATACAGAGGTAAATGAAGATCCCATCTCCTTGTAAATTGTGCCATTTATCCTCTCTTCCTACCCTGTTAAGGTTTTTGTTTTGCTTTGTTTTTAATCAGAATTTCTACTGTGTTCATTCCCTAGGTGCTCTTTTCTAATCCATTGCCTTTAATGCTGGTCCATATGTTGATGGTTACCAAATTCACCACCTGGTCCCCACCCTTCTCCTAAACTCTGGGCTCCTGTAGACACATGGCTACTCGACACCTTACCTTAGGTTTCTAAAATGTGTCTCAACTAGAATGGACTCTTTTTCTTCCTCTTCATGTTCCTTTCCAGATTTCCTTATCCTCACATATGGCATGACATTCAGTCAGTTTCCCAAAATGTAAATCTCAAAGCCATCTTCAATTTTCCTTTCTCTCTCACCTTACGTCCAATTTGTCATCAAAACTGTGTTACTTCTGTTAAAAAAAGAAACCATGGGCTCCAAATGGAGTCACTTGTGCTGAGCCCCACATCAGCAAACCAAGACTTAACTGCAATTTTAGTCTCTCCCAAGAATGTACTCTTTAACCAGTCAGTCTGGAATCACCTGGTCAGCACTATTGAGGTCATCTGCTGGATAGACCCCTGCCTTCCCCCATGGGAAAGTGACCTTGCCTGAAACAATCTACTCTTTGCTAATAAACTTCCTTTCCCCACCCTCTTTCTGCCTTTAAAAACCTTTCCTTTTCTATAGTTCTTCAGAGCTCCTTTCTATTTGCTAGATGGGCTGGCGCCCGATTCATGAACTGTTGAAGAAAGCCAATTTGATCTTCAGATTTACTCAGTTGAATTTCAGTTTTTAACCCTTCTAAATATTGGAGTAAAACACTTAACATGAGATCTACCCTCTTAACAAATCTATAAGTGTACAATAAATGATCTAAAGGTATAGTCATGGAATTAATCAATGGAAAAGGCATAACATGAACCCAGGATTGTATTGCTCCAATTTATAATTTTTACCATTATACCAAAGAGCAAGCACACCTCAGAGCTCACCGAAAAAAAGCAACTCTGTGGTCACTCTGGTATGACAACAGCTGTCATTAAGATAGAAATTAAAGAAGTTCTTAATAAGTGACAGAAAATAACTGTGTTAAGACCAACCTGAGCGAAATGCACACAGAAAATGAAAAAGTTTCAGCACAGATTGAACCAGAATGGAGCATTTCTTAATTGTTGTAATGCTCTCTATTTTGGCCAAGGTCTCACACACCATTCTTACGGAGGAGCCAGCAGGTAACATAAATCAGTAAGTGGCTTGTCCTGACCTTGAGGGGAATGCACTCACAGCTTGAGAATACAGGTAAGACAGTACAGGTGAATCATGGCCTCGAATTGCACCATTCACAGCAGTGATGGACCTGGGCTCTCAGCAATGATAAGAACTAGAATTAGAAGACAGGGCCCTGGGCACTTGGAAGGCTTATGCAGCAGTTCAAGACAAAGCTCCCAGTGCACATATGGTTGGAGCTACACAGATGCAGCATAAGACTTACCAAGTATCTCAGCCCCAACCTGCAAGGAGGTCAGCCTACCTTATTAAAATGACATATATAGAGTTTTGTTAATATGTGGCTGCTTCATTAAAAAAACAATACTAAAAAATAGTATAGGCACTGAAAACTTATACTTCATTTACATTCACATGAATTAAATACATTTTTTAAGTTTCAATGTTAGCTTATTATTATTTGCCTTTTAGAAAAATGTTTATTTTTGAAATGTTTCATGAAGAGTGTTGGATTTAAGAGTCTACTGTGAGCTTTGCTTCTTTACAAAACATTCTTAAGTGCTATCTTTGACACAGATCCATGCAAAATAATTTTAGTGTTATACAATTCTAAAACAAAATGTGAACATTTATTTAGGATTTAAAATACAGACTCCCATGCTACCCTCTTTAAAATGACTGAAAAATCGTAATTGATTTGCTTACTTAAATAGGTTCTAAATATAATAACAAAAGCACCTTAATTTCTAATCATTTGTAATTAGTGCTTTTTAAAATGGGCTTCTTTTAATATGTTAACTATACATTTAGTTATACAAGCTTTTTAAGCTTTGGCAAGGTTTATAAGGAAAACATTAATTTGAATGAAAGGAAGTATTGAGACTGTGAACTTTTTCACCACAAATTTCACCTGGTAAATGTCAATTTGTACAACAAAATGTTTTCAGAGGGAAAAAAAGTCACATGGCAGAAATAAATATCAATGCACTCCCTATGAATCCCACTGCTGTGCAGAGTTACTGGAAAAATTTAATTAGCAATGGCATTCTGTGCTGAAAGCATCTAACACTTTGATTTCACGCTTGTAATTCAGACATTAGCATTCAAATCAGCCCACAACTTGCAATTTGGTATTTACTGAATGAATACCAATTAAATTGTTCCAAATAATCATTTTCATTTCCTGTAGAATGTCTGCCTAAAACCTAAGATTCCCATGGGATTTAAGATCATTTGAGATGTTGGGATTTTACATTTTCTAGAGAGAATTGTTGCTTTTGAAGTAATAATAAATATTGTTAAAAGAAAGTTCCCGCTCTGCTGGGCATTGTCTTCGTGTCTATGCAAAAAAGGTTAGTAACTGATATCATAGGCCACAGATCTGAAGTCAACATACACTGCAATTTAGTAGTTCGTGAAAAGTGACCACACCCCACCCTATGCCCTGATGCACAAACACGCATTTTCTTTATTTCAAAATAATAGATAAACAGACTTTTCAGGAGAGGATTGGGATTTAGATCATATGGGAGAAACAAAAGTGAGATCTCAGGAACCAAAAAAATCAAAGAAAGAAGTAGAAGAAAAAACAAACAAACAAAAATGCTAAGAGATGATGGGAAGAGAAGAGCATGATAGTACATGTATCCCAATGCTCTCTAGTATCACATAGGAGGTGATAATTTCAGTAATTTTATTACATTGTTCTGCTCTCTCAAATTCTAACATTAAAAGAAAAATTCTCAAGATGTAAATTCTGAAGTTATATGGAGACAAAATTAACAGCCAAAATTTATTTATCTGGAAGCTCCTATTTATGAGGTATGTGTAAGCAATTTATAAAAATTACTTCAGAGAGCATCTCTTTTTAACTAAAAAAGTTGTAGAAGTTTTACTACTCAGTTATATCTCTTTGACAGAAGTAACAGAACTAGAATGTCTTCATAAAACCATAGTGGCATAGAAGGTTACAATTATAAAGATTCTTTCCATCACCTGACACCAAAATGTGAAAAGAAGGCATTTAAAAGAACATTCTCAGAATATATGGTTTGAACATGCTTAGTTTACAATATATTTAAGTACCTTCAGTTGATAAGGAAATTGTCCTGGGATTTTTAACCCCGGAATGTTATTTTCTATCAATCGCAAACATTTGTTAAGCATCTTATATTTTCCAACCATAAGAGATACTGGACATAAAATGGTAAGAAAGGAAAATTGAAACTTTGTTATATATGATAAAAATCTGGCAGGAAACACTGATAATTAAAGAAGCATTATATATTTTATAATTTTTTCCATCACTGAGAAACATAAAGCTTGGGCATCTGCCATTAATTCAGATAAACTTCAAGAAAACTTCATAAAAGAGCTTCAATCTAAAAGTCAAGACTCAAAGGATAAGCAGGAGAGAAAGGTGAGGAATTTAGATTAAAAAATATATATATGAGAATCATTTTACAAATGTAAAGAAATTAATCATACAAATCATATTGAATGTGATCCTTACATTTTGCATTTTGTGTTAAATTTTGTTGCCTCTTTTTACATTCCTTAATTTTGGTGACTTTGTTTTGTTTTAAAAACTTACACATATTCATTTTGAAAATCTAAACCATAGCAAAAAGTATAAGAAAGTTAAAAAAAAAATCCTATGTCTGTATAGAATCACTTGATATATTCTTAGCTATATCTCTATAGAAACATAGAAGTATAGAAACAGAGACAGATGAACAGGTAAATGGAAATAATCTGAACAAATTTTAATCATGTATATATGTGGTAATTTTATCTAAACATATATTTGTTGTTGATAAAACTAAAAAAATAAAGATTAGAAACTTGCTAAATTTAAAGTAACTATTCACACAAAAGAGAAAGTAATGGCTAAAATATTTTTCTATAGTTAATCCAAAATATCTTTACAAATGAAGAAAGTGTCATCTTAATGTCTTATTAAACTATTATCCTACTTCAAACAGTAATTTAAAATTCACAATAGAAATGAACAAATTATCATAGTTCTATTTGATTTTTTAGTTTGATTATAATTTTTATATATCTAGGTTAATGACTTCTAGAACTTCATACAAATAATATTACAAAGGTTAAGGATGTGGGCTCTGGAACCAACCAATTTGCCTAGGTCCAGATCTGAGCTCTGCTTCTTACTAATCGTAGACTTTGGATAAACTAAGGCTTATCTTTCCGTCTAACCTTTCTGTGCCTCAGTTTCTTGTCTGTAAAATGAGAATAATACCTACCATAGAAGGTTGTTGTGCAAAATTCAACAATTTATTACACGTAAAGCAATAAAAAAATTGGCTGGCAAAGAAGGTAAACATTAAGTAAGTTTTAACTATCATTACTATTATGATGACATTTTAGGATCTCTTTGGGAACAGAGCATTCATGTCTGCTGCTACAAGTAAACTGATTTATCTCTTACCTCAAATCTTTGACCAAGACTTCTTTATTTTCCTTAATTTTATTGCTTAATTTTGTAGATTTTGTCCTAAGGTAATTTTTTCAAGGAGACCTCACATGTGTCACACTCCCTACGTGTATTCATTTTTGAGATTATCAGTTGATGGCTTTCATACATAACTGACCATCTTGAGTGGTATAAAACCAATGTCACAGAGCCTTTCCCGCAGAACTATTATTCTCCTAAAGACCATCAGAAGTCGTTGATTCTCAATTAGCGTGGTATGACAACTGGCTTTCTCTCTTTACCCCAGCTTCTAAGTGGAAACCTCCCTTGGCTAGGTGTCTTCACCATGGACAATAAAAATGGGGTCTCCGCCTCGGCTTGGATAAATCTTCAACTACACTTCTGACAAAATGAAGTGTGAAGATGGGGTTTCGCAGAGCCAGATCCAATGAGTACCTGTTGCACATATCACTGCTTCTCATAACATATATATTTTTTCCTTTATCTTTTTTTTCTTGTTTTTGTAATACATGTTTAATGCTACATAGGTAGCATACTTTCTAAGTTCTTGTATATCTGAAAATAACTACATTATTCTCATAATTCAATGAGGGCTTAAATTCTATCAAAGTTTAGGTTCTAAATCAATTTTTCTTGGAAACTTCTGAACTGTGTTTTAGAAACCTTCAACTCAGATGAGAACATGGATATCAGATTGATTCTTATTCATCTGTAGGTAATGCCTTTATTTTTTCCTGAAGTCTTAGCACAGCTTACAGTAGATAAGTGGATATTTAAGATAGATATACTTAGTTGTTTTACTTTTTTTGCAAATTCCTTAACTACTTTGTGCCTCAAAGTTTCTTCATCTATAAAATAAGGACAATAGAACTTACCTTATAAGCTGTTAAAGGTTAAATTAGTTAATACATGTGCTCAGAAAAGTGCCTAACACATAGGAACCCCTTGAAATGTTAGCCATTATTCTCAGTATTTGATGTTTGAAAATAACTATACATTATTGTCATATTTCAAAAATTGCTTATTTGTTGCAGAATTTTAATTCAAAACCACGTTTCTTAGATTTTTATATTAATAATAATTACATTATTATTATTTATATACATTCAATAACCATATTCTGCTTTTCCTCAATTTGAATTCACCTTACTTGGTTAATTAACTGCCTAAAACTTGGCTGCTCACTTATGCAAAATTGAGTTGGGACAAATAGTTTTCTATTTGTTCTAGTGTGAAACAAGCTTGGGGACTGTTAGTCAGTTGCCAGATCTTTAGACAAATGCACTTTCTGTCGTTCATTTGTAATATAAGCAAAACAAATGTGACCAAACAAAACTAGTAATCAAATATCACGATGGTGCTGTACTGCTAGACCATGTTGTAACACTTTCTCCAAACTACAGTACTTAGCTTCTCTCTGTCCACTTCCCAAGTAGCTCTTTGCCTTAAAAGTCAATTCAGTAAATAGAGTTCAAGAACTTAAGCATCCAGTATTCAATAAGTATTAATCAAAGATGCACAGGAAAATCCCAAATACTTTTGAATTAAGCATGTTAATAACGTAATAGGTTCATTTTCTCCTTAAATAAGACTGAGGAGGTAAAATAAATTTTTTTACATTGGACTAAAACACAAAATATCCACTAACCTAATATAGCTCTTTGTTTTATAACTCTACAAAATAATATGAAAATATGTAATACATATTCAAATAAAAAATTTGAATCAAAGTAGGTGCAAAAATAAGTCTACTAGTGTAAAATTAGAAACACCAAATGCATTATAAATTAGAGTACTTATTATTGGTTAGAATATGCTGATAATTAAGCTAAAGTCATGCACTTAATTACCAGATGGACCAGTTGTCTCTGCTTTGTTACAGAGACACAGGCTGAATCACAATTTCCAGCTGTCTTGGAAGCGTGTATTACTGATCAGGAGGGGCACACAGCCGACACGCGGGAAGATTAGTGAAATTCCATCACAATGACAGGAAAAGCAATTCTGAGCACATTCCCTACAGGGAGGGGTCAGTAGCCTAATTTTTATTTCAGTTTGGCACTGAGCATGGTGTCTCTTATAGACGAATGCTTAATGATAGTCCTTTTTAATGTTCATAATGTTGAAGACAAGATACATTTTAAAACCATACAGCAGCTTTCCAAACAGGTAATATTAAGATTGTGAGATCCATGAACAACAGAGCCATTTCATGAAATATTAGTTCCTGAATCATTTGGGGCTTAAAATTTAATGTATGTATTAAAAGTTCTGATTTGGAAAAGCAATGATAGACTTGCTCTATGATACAACTTAACAGCAATTAATTATGACTAATTTCACCACAATGGAATATATATGTGTGTATATATACATACATACATAGATACAAATATATATACATACACATATTTACAAATATACATATAAAAATATGTACATATACACACAAACATATATATACATACATATATATATACATATATATATAATGGAACATTACTCAGCCATAAAAAAAGAATGAAATCTTGCCATTTGTGGCAACATGGATGAACCCAGAGGGTATTAAGTTAAGTGAGACAGGGAAAGACAAATAATGTATGACTTCACTTATATGTGGAATCTAAAAACAAAACAAATGAACAAACATATCAAAACAAACAGGTGGTTGCCAGAGGGGAGGGGGTCTGGGGACTGCATGAAATAGATGAGGAGAATTAAGAGGTACAAACTTACAGTTACAAAATAAATGAGTCACGGGAATGAAATGTACAGCATGGGGAATATAGTCAATAATAATGTAGTATCTTTGTATGATGATGATGGTGGTCAAAAGGTACAAACTTCCAGTTATAAGATAAATAAGTACCACGGATATAATGTAAATCAGGACTAATATCAATATAATTAACACTGCTCTGTTATATATGAAAATTGTTAAGAGAATAAATCCTGAGTTCCCATCACAAGGAAATTGTTTTCTTTTATTTTATATTTATATGAGATGATAGATAGTCACTAAACTTATCATGGCAATCATTTCATGATGTATATAAGCAAATCATTATCCTATACACCTTACATTTGTATAATGCTGTATGTCAATTATTTCCCAATAAAACTGGAAGGAAAAAAAAAAAGTAGTCAGTCCCCTGTCTGCTGCCTAGAATCATTTTTAGGCATCCTGATTCAGTTTCATAGTATTATTAACAAATTACTATGCTTAAACATTTTAGAGTAAATCTCTTTTTGCAGGTTCACATGATAATTCAATCATCTTGTATAAAGAGGACTTTTGAAATTAAAATTTTTGGAGTGTTTACACCATATGCCATGCCCTCTGCTAGATAGACATTTTATAAACATATCCAATTTAATCCTCATTTGAAAAAACACAAAAATCTTACAGGGTGATTAATGTTGTACTCATTTAATGATATGGAAAACAAGGCTAGATAAATAAGTAATTTGCCCAAGGCCTCCAAATTAGTATAGCCTTGAGTTTTAAACAAACAGTGTACATGTAAACGTTTATGACTTATCATTGCCAGAGACAGCTTATTGTTCCACAGCATCGCATTTTTCTTTTTCTTGATAGTATAATATTCAACTGGGTATTTGTTGCCCCGCCAGACTACATTTTTGCAGCTCCCCTGCAGCTATTGTGTGGGTATATGACCAAATTCTAGCCTAAGTTATGCACACAATTTCTGGGTTGTGCCTTATATTCTTCTTTCCTAAGGATGGAGTTAGGATGTAAAGGCAAGAGCAAAGCAGCCATACTAAACCATGGAAACCCTGTTTTGAGAATGGCTGAAAACAAGATATAAGCAAACTTTGTCTCCAACAGTATTAAGCTGATGTAACAGTCTTGGACAGACTACCTAGATGTTTCTATTTGTGTAAGTTCTTGTATCTTTGTGTATATTTGTATTTTATAATATGTGTGGTGTAACTCTTTGGTAAAATAGCCTGATGATATAGCATAAGTAATGTACCATTGTTCATATTTTTCTTGTGGGTAACCCCACCATCAATGGTGAATTCGAATAAGACTTATTCTACCTTACTATGATGATCATGATTTATGAAGACATTTTGCTTGTAATGCTAGAGAAGAATACACAAAGAGATCAAACTTCAGTTTTTCCATCCTCGATATTATAATTTTAAAACATATTAATGTAAATGTATTGAGTATGTGTGATTAAAAACAATAACATTTTATGTACCTAAAATAACTCTATATAATAATTGCACATTAAAAGGTAGACTCATATCCATGTATTGGTGACAGCTTTAACATTAGATAATATCTGTCAAAACTACCACTCAAATGTCTAAAGTTTAAACATACATACACACAACAACAAAGTAACTATAATTGCAAATAAAACAAAAAGTGAAACACAAATGATTAAACTGACAAATAAACTGCATAATGGAAATTACATATAGATCATGAAAACCCTTTATCTAGCACAGCACTGTGGCATAAGCAAGTGGCAAAATTTGTGTATTTGTTTCCTTTGAAAATAAAAAGTACTCAAGAAATAGATGTATAGGCAGAAAGTAAGAGCAAATAGAGAGCCCACTGTGGGTAGTTCACTGTGATGAGGATGCCTCCAGAACCAAAGTACTGGACTAAGTGTTATCACACAAAAATAATCTGTCCTTACTTTTGCATTAAAATTTCAATTACCTCTTTACCAAATTTACTTTAACAGACTCCCATAATATTTAGACTCATTCATTTTACTTTTTGTAATTTTCCAGCAATTGAGAAAGTAGCATGTGCACAGGTATATAAAAATTTTAATTTTAAATAATACTTTTCCTTAAGTAAAATGAGAAAAGTCCTAAATTATCTAAATTATGTATCTTAAAATTAAGAACTTTTTGTGACATTAGAAGAGAAGGCATTACTGTTAGTATTTCAAATTTATGCAGTTAGATATTTACTAGGTAAATAATAAAAACAATTTGTGAAGAGTAAAAAAAAATTAAATGATAAGATGGCATTGTGTCCATTTTAAAGGGGTATTTTATATTTAAAGGCATGGAATATCCTAAAATGTTTACTTTTTAAATATAAAAGTATGCAATAAAACATATTTTAAATCCATTTAATAGAGGTATTAATTGCATACTACTTAGGTGTAATAGTTGTTATATTGCTGTACCTACAACTATATTTACATACATATATCTATAGCTATACTTTAATCTAAAAATAGTATTGTACTAGTGATGAAGGCATTCTTCCTATTGTAGTACTCCCTAATTAGCTTTTTCTCTTTCTCAATAGGTCAAATCCAGGTCAGAGCACAATTACACATAATTAAGTTGAAAAACAGACATATCATTCTACCTCATTTTTTGATTTTCACATTTTTTTTTTCTCTAGTAAGGCTCTGCATGAATCCATATGGGCAGTGCATCATTTCTCATTCCAAAAGAAGAAATACTGCTCAACATCACTAATCATTAGACAAATGCAAATCAAAACTACAATGAGGTATCACCTCACACCAGTCAGAACGGCCATCATCAAAAAATCAACAAAAAATAAATGCTAGAGAAGGTGTGGAGAAAAGGGAGCCCTCTTGCACTGTTGGTGGGAATGTAAATTGATACAGCCACTATGGAGAAAAGTATGGAGCTTCCTTAATAAACTAAAACTAGAACTACCATACGACCCAGCAATCCCACTACTGGGCACATACCCTGAGAAAACCACAATTCAAAAAGAGTCACGTACCGCAATGTTCATTGCAGCTCTATTTACAATAGCCAGGACATGGAAGCAACCTAAGTGGTCATCGACAGATGAATGGATAAAGAAGATGTGGCACATATATACAATGGAATATTACTCAGCCATAAAAAGAAACGAAATTGAGTTATTTGTAGTGAGGTGGATGGACCTAGAGTCTGTCATACAGAGTGAAGTAAGTCAGAAAGAGAAAAACAAATACCGTATGCTAACACATATATATGGAATCTAAAAAAAAAAAAAAAAAATGGTTATGAAGAACCTAGGGGCAGGATAGGAATAAAGACGCAGACGTAGAGAATGGACTTGAGGACACGGGGAGGGGGAAGAGTAAACTGGGACAAAGTGAGAAAGTGGCATGGACATATATACACTACCAAATGTAAAATAGATAGCTAGTGGGAAGCAGCCGCATAGCACAGGGAGATCACCTCTGTGCTTTGTGACCACCTAGAGGGGTGGGATAGGGAGGGTGGGCCGGAGACACAAGAGGGAGGGGATATGGGGATATATGTATATGTATAGCTGATTGACTTTGTTATACAGAAGAAACTAACACACCATTGTAAAGCAATTATACTCCAATAAAGATGTTTTAAAAAAATAAAAAATTAGTTCATAAAAAGAAAAAACAACTGTTTTCTATACTAAAGCAACGTACCAGTTGCCTCGCACTGTCGTGTCTGCCCTCGCTTTCTGCCTGGATGCCTGAGAGAACACCGGGGGAGGAGGGGCGGGCAGGCAGACAGGGACGGGCAGGGGCAGTGTTCTCAACAGCGGTTCTGCTTTGAAGATTATGGAAAGATGAGGGGGCCCCCATGCCAGCAGTTTGGAGGAAAAATTCTTGTTTGACAACTGTGGCATGCAGTACAAATCCTTGTGATCTGGTTGTTTACAGCATTTGGGAAAACCTCAGAGCTGCAGTAAATATCAATACCAAATGATTGATGTGCTTTCTTGCTTTTTTCCTTAAGACTGAAGTAAGGATTTTACTTCTATTTCTGTAGGTGACCATTCCTTTTTATAGTGAATATTTATCTATTCATTTATTGTAGCCAAATCTTAATTAAAGTGGTTTATTATATGTTTTTATAGAACTATAATTAAAACAAAACATAATAAAAATGCTGATACGTATGATCTTACCAGGTGAAGATAAGGCATAGTAATGTAGATATTAAAATCAAAACTTGATTAAACATTGCAGACTGTGTACGCTGAATGGCTCTGTGTAGATCATTCTGAAATAATACAGAACAAGCATATTTTAAATTTTGATAGATACTACATATTCATGAGTTTTGTTACATTCATTACTATGTATTACATTTCAACTATCTTGTGCTTACTCAACACATATACTTTAAACGGATATAGCAGCATATTTTCGTTTTTGCCTTGGTCTAAATAACCTTACTGTAACATTCATATTACCAAGATAATACTATGGGAGACCACCAAAGCACCAAATTTTAGTTTACTCGCCTTACAAACATCTGTAGAGTTGTTACACTGACTCCCCAAAAGCCCTCCACGCTGAGTATGCTCTCTTGTGGAAAATTCTAATTTTAAAAGATCAGAAAATAATATGTTCAATTAAGGGGAAAGTAATAGCTGGATCAAACTACCACCATATCTCATTCTCTGAATCAGGAAAAATAACATGAATTATGCCAGGCGATTTATCATAAAAATAAAAAAGTATATAGCCAATGAACATTTTTAGATTAATTTCATTCATATTAGGAGAAATGTGAATTCAAGATATAATTTTATTGTCCAATTGAAAAACACTGAAAATAATAATACCCACTGTTATTTAATATGCAAAAAACAAGCACTCATATATAATACTGCTCATGTAATTTGTTATAAATTTCTCGAAAGTAATTTGGTAATACAGGTCAAAATTCACAAGTATGCCCTTTCTACTTCATGGATTCATTCATTTAATTAGTATTTACCCCATAACATAATTTCTAAAAGCTAACCACATGAAAATTATGAGATGGAAATCGAATACTTATATATGTTCATCTTCATTACAAAATTATAATATTTATTACGTGAAATAATGAATGTCCATTACTATTAAAGTAACTAAAAATGCAATAGAAAAATGGTTAAATAAATTGATCAAAACTAGATAGCAGATTTAGATGCATCCATTAAAAATGGTTTGAACAGGAATATTTAATGACATAGGAACCTGTCCACCACATACTATTATATGACAAAAAATTCAAATTATAAAATTAAACATACAATTTTGTGTGTGTGTGTTTTCATAGAAAATATTAGAAGAATATAAATTATTACTAGTGCTTAGTCTGTGTGGAAGGTTTGTAGTTTTGCATGTTTTATTTTATGGTTTCCTGTTGTATAAATTTTTTATAATAACATTTTAACAGTCTGCATATCAGGACTGCATGAGATAAATAACTTCATCAATACAAGAAAAGTCTCAATGAGCCATAGTTTATCTTCCTCTACCACACATTTAACCAGAACTATAATAAAAACAAACTAAGTTGACTAGAATTTCACCTCGCATCTCTTACTTTCTTCTAACAGAGGTGTTAATAACAGAAAAATAAATTAAAATTTAGCAACCACGGAGAGGAGAAGTAAAATATAGAGCTATGATGGAAAATGAATCCTAAATTAATAATGCAAAGCACTACTTCTACTCTCAACGACTGACTAATGATTCCTCTCTTGGTTAGGTTACTTTTTCCAACAGCTAATAAACGCAAATTAGCAAAGACGTTTATTTTTTCCTGGAGTATTTTTTTTCATTAGGAAATTAGGCAATCTATATTTAGTGAAATAGTATTTTTTTGGACAGTTAAGACAGCCTGATGTTTCCACAAACCATCCACAGGCTACACTATCCCCTTCTTAGCCATGAACTTTCATGAGGCTCCAGTGGTTACTTAACACAGATGTTTAGAAATATTCATCTGGTTGTGAATATTCAAATGTTATCCAGATATTCCTTTTGGCCACAATTTGTGTCATAATTCCTGTTAAAAAGTTATTTACATTGTAAAGCAATCATACTCCAATAAAGATGTTTAAAAAAAAAAAAGGTATTTAAAAGAAAAACAAGTTTGCCTCCAAACAAATTTAATTTCTGTGTGATAAAATTAATAATATTGAGCCCTTACTATGTTTATGCTAGATACAAGATTTTACACATACATATATATGCCTGTATATATAAGTTCATTTAATTCTCACAGCAAGCCTGTATGTAGGTACTTCTATTCTCTTTTGAAGATGAAGACATTAGCAAAGAAGTTGAATCATTTGCTTATCTTATCAGAGCACTTAACATAGAGTGGACTCCTATTAACACCTGTAGAATAAATGACTAAACAGCAAGCTCACTCATAAGTGTCCAAGCCTATTATAGCAAATAGATTTTGGTCACAGTTATAAATCAGTCCTTCTGAACAGGGTCCGCCTTGGGCAAAATGCAACTATGGCACATCTCTGAGTTCTGCATCTCTTCTTTCCTGCTTCCCTTTCTCCCTCCTAATATCCTACTCCCAACCCAACCCAGCCTAAAAAGGTGACTTTACATGAGGGCCTTCTGGCTCCAATATAGGGTCTTACAAAACCCCATAGATTTTTATGTACTGTGAGACTACCTACAGTTAAGAACAGTTTGGCAATGTTACCTCCTGAAGCCTTAAAACCAGGGGTCCCGTTATACATCAAGAGATTGCCTTAGAAGGGAAGGCTGTTTGTCTTCAGGAAATTGGCTAATTAGTTGGACCAGTCCGAACAGCAGTTTGCTTTGGTTTGGTGATATTTGGAATATCTGAACTATGTTTGTTTACCAGTTCATACGGCCTTATGAAGGAAGGGAGTTGGCAATATGGGCATTTTATGACTTTTCATTCTGATTAGGATATAAGCAGACTTGGGATCTATTAGCTTAGACATTTATGCAACACATCACTTTAATGAGGTAAGAAATAATGGAGTGTTGAAAAATATTTTTGTCTTTGCACTTGTCTTTTATACTTACAATCATATTTTCCAAGGCATGTTTGGCAAGCCAACAGTTTAGAAAGACTGGGACAAATAGATTTCTTAAGGAAGGCCAGAATATCTGGAAAAGAAATCAAAACTAAACTTTTATCCCAAAGCAAGAAATCGATATGATTGAGAAGAAATGTGAAACAGAAATAAGTTATTAAAAACAATAGAATGATCTAAATCATGTGGCAAATACTTTAAACTCATATGACTATTGAAATGCAAGGAGCAGACAAGATCTTTTCATTCACTCTCTAAGTCTTACTTAAGGAAAAATTATTTGGAAAATTATTGTAGAAGCAGAATGAAAATAATCAGCTCTCAATGGATGTCAGCTATAACTGTGCTAATTCGATCACTAAATCTTTTAGTGTGACAGTTTATAATAGACATCACCTCTTTCCTTCCTGCAACTGAAAGTAAAAAGTAGATGTAAGGAGACAGAGCTTTAGTTTTTCATAGCATTACCACTTAGTCTCTGCAGATTCAAACATTCTTAGTGACATTGGGGAACTGTACTCCATTGGAATTATATTTAATTAGCCAGTCATTCAATCTGGGGCCAGTTACTCCTCTAGATACATCACTCAAATTAAAATAATTGTCAGAACTGAGCAACAGCTTCAGATAGTATTGACTTATTTTCATAATTTTCCAAATAAAATTCAAACAAATAAGGTGTTAGAAAGCATATTACCAGTACAGATATTACTGTAACTTTATCAAATAGAGATTAAGACCTAATTTTGCAATGGGAAAGTGCTAGTTACATATTCTGTAGTTAAACAGGATCACTGTGGAATTGGTCCTCCACAGACTTTGATAAAGAAGCAAATTACTGGTTGTCTGGCTGATGGCAACTTCCTTAGTAAAAAGAGAACTGGACTTTGGAAATCCTGTGGTTAAGCTCGAGATAAACATATTCTTAGCATGAGAAACTTTTATAAATACTTGGGTTTACTTGGTTTCTATTTTTTTTTAATTCCACAATATACACAAGAAATGGAGTGATTAATTCCTGCTCTGTTTAGACAATACTGACACTTGTTAAAATGGCACCTCTAGAGCATATATTTCTAAAAAGTATTTCATTTTGCTATTGTACTAAATCTCATTAATTTTCACTTAATTTCACAACCCAGTTATCCAACTGATTTTACTATTTATTTTTTAATACCATGATTTAAAACAATAACAAAGTCTAAATTCATTCATCTGAGCTAATATGTTATCTATTACTATTTAGATTTAAAGACTTTATGTCTAATAAAAAACTTATTTCTTTTAAAGATTCTTTTAGGACTTACTGAGATAATGAAGGGAACCGCATTAATTATTTCCAAGATGAAGGGTATTCGTAAAATCTGTTCCCAGATGTTTCCCTTCCAAGAAAGAATGAGTAAAAATGAAAGTCAATTATAACTGAATCCCATTAAAGGGGGAAAAAGACAGCATCAGAATTTCTCTAGCAATAAGGATGCTTACATTAACAGAATACCAAATCATTATTTAGAAATGTAGCAATGACTTTTAGAGATTATTTTGCTGAATGTAATTGTGCCCTCTCAATTTTGTAGTCAGCTTAAGAAGTAAAACAAATGTTTGTAGTAATCCTTGAATACTGCACATATCACATTTTAATCATATCATATTTCATGGAAGAAAAGTCACTAGTAAAAATAAAACACATTAAAAAACCTTACAGAATCAATGAAAAAGCGACTCAATCTTAATTTTTTTACTATAATAATTACATTCACAAACTTTAAAGCATATCAAATAGTTCGCAAACACAAACATATAACAATGTTTCTTGGAATTAACATTGTTTTTAGATTAATAAAATTTAAAAGGAGGATTTTCTCAATCTTCTGGATTCTAATCTTCCAACCCACATAGTGCAACAATATTAATCAGGCCTGGCTACCTAATTTGTGGGGCTAAGGGCAACATGAAAATGCAGGGCCTCTTATTAACAAATTATGAATAATTTCAAGAAGGTGACATCAGAGCATTAAAACAAGCACAGGCCCTTCTAATTGTGCAGCTCTGGGCTACTGCACTGACTAACAGGTCATTCCTGAAACTTTCTTGAACGGTGTCTAGCAAAAAAAGAACTCAGAACTTCCTAAAGCAGTTTATTCATCTATGAAAAAAAGAACTACCCATTAGTAAGGCAATTTGAAATCTGACTCCCTGTAATGTCTAATTATTTTGTGACACTGGCTATAATATTGGGATTTTTAATTTTTCTTGAGGTCCCAAAGCCTTAAAACATTACAATGATGTAAAACACCTCCACTTCACAAGGCAAGTTCTAGATCAGCAATCGTCTGTGTGCTAAAGAGGTTTTGTTATCATTGGTTCATCACCCGTCTGCAAGCTGTATAAAGAGTGGCGGGGGGAGCAGGTGGAAGAAACAGAAGCAATGAGACCTCCTCTGTGTAGAGATACAAGGGTGCTGTGGTACTCCCCTCACCACAGCCAGCTCAGTGAGGAGAGCTCGGGTGAACCACTCAGAGAGCTGGGCTCAGACGTGGGGGCCGCATTTGGCGAATGCTTAAAACATCATCAAAAACCAGCAGAGCAGGGCTTCCCTGGTGGCGCAGTGGTTGGGAGTCTGCCTGCCAATGCAGGGAACACGGGTTCGAGCCCTGGTCTGGGAAGATCCCACGTGCCACGGAGCGGCTGGGCCCGTGAGCCACAACTACTGAGCCTGCGCGTCTGGAGCCTGTGCTCCGCAACAAGAGAGGCCGCGATAGTGAGAGGCCCGCGCACCGCGATGAAGAGTGGCCCCCGCTTGCCACAACTAGAGAAAGCCCTCGCACAGAAACGAAGACACAGCCATAAATAAATAAACACAGCCATAAATAAATAAATAAACAAATACTCTAAAAAAAAGAAAAAAAAAAAACTAGCAGAGCAAAGAGAAAGAGGGTTAAGATGCGAACAGGCCACACTTATGCCAATCCTAAGAGGTACTTATTTTCTGGGGATGAGATATAGACCCTAAAGAATGAAACTTATGGCCATTCTAAGTTCACACTCAGGAGGGCTGTGTCCCTAAGGGGACATGGAACTGTGACAGATGGTGGCCCTCAGGGCCCCAGGGCCTGGGTCAGAGCCCTAGTGGCCAGTCCGAGGCTTGAGGCATCAAGGAGCTTTGGCCAAAGGCCTCAGGAGAACCACAAAAGCCCCGTTTGGACCTGCCATCAGAGCAACCCAACCACAGACTGTTCTTGTGCCAGTCAGGCAACTTTGTCCCAGAAGCTGACCTCACTTCTCCCCGTGCCTCCTCAGCCCCGAGGGACCAAAATCAGCTGGTGTCAAATAAGGGAGGAGGGGGAAAGAGGAGATGGCCCCCAAGATGATCCCCTGCCCCATGTGGTTCCAGGCCAAGAAAAAGCTAAAACTGGATAAGAATTTTAAATTTTTACATACTGATCATAATTTCTTAAGTACTAAACTGAGATTTGCATTGCGATTGAAAAGTTTAAAAAAGCTAAGATACCTGCCCAAGAGTTCATCTGATGAGCATGGCTCATGAGGACAATGACTGAATTTGAAGGAGAAAGGTAGGAAAACTAAAGCCTTTTCCTACTTGCACTGAGTCAGGCCTACCTATTCAACAAACCATTTATAATTGATTTTAATTATGTGAAGCTCCTAGTTTTTATTGCACAGGTTAACATTACCAGTTTTTTCATCAGTTTTTTACATGACTCAGTTTCCAGAATGCTTAATACTTGGCTTACTCTTTCCCTACTGTGCTTTTACTTGTCATTGTACATCGTTCCTTGATGTCAATGATTCTGCACAGGAAAAGAGACTGATGTGACCAGAAGAAGACGGCAGGGTGGAGTTGGGGGGGGAGGGGTATGGGTACAGTTACCACTAGTCATACGGCAGGATCTTTCTATGAATACACAGCAAGATTAGCGTCAGTTTTCTTAGCTGTGGCACACTGGAAAGTTTAGTTCATAGTAAACCAAAAGCCTTTCTATCTCTAATGTCCCTCTTCATTTCCATTTATAACACACCAATTTGATTTTTATGATTTTTTCTCAAACCAGTAAAAGAGTCTCATGACTGGTATGTGACTTGGTTGGGTTCACTTCTGATTTATCTTCCATATTAAAGCCAGAGAATTCTTTCTAAAATGCCAAATTTCCATTGCCATCATATTAACATCCAAACTCCTCATTACATCATATGAAGCTTCATAATTTGGACTCTGGCTACTGGTTTGGTTTGTACCTACTATATTCCTAGCCCACCTTGAATTCAGCTACAGATTCATCACATGTAGAACTGATTTTGATGCAGTTCTCTGAACACACTAGGCTATTTCATACTTTTACAACTTTGCTCACACACTTCTCCCTCTGCTTGGAATGTCTCAGTCCCCATACCTTCACCACTAACTACCTGGATACATGTTTGTAACATTTTATAAAACTTATTTG
This sequence comes from Eubalaena glacialis, assembly GCF_028564815.1. NCBI lineage: Eukaryota > Metazoa > Chordata > Mammalia > Artiodactyla > Balaenidae > Eubalaena > Eubalaena glacialis. Next base: position 6,054,545 of record NC_083718.1, on the reverse strand, counting down.
TTTATATGACATTTGGACTCAATAAGCATGTTAATGAATAAATGAAACTTTCAAATATTTTATACATATTCTTCCCTTCTTGGTATAATTAATTTTTGAACTTAAACATTTATATTTCTTTCTATTGGATCCAAATGGAAACCCCTGAAAGAATATTATTGTTTAAAGCCTTCCTGGTGCAATTATAAATAAGTTGTTAAACTTATGGCCACAAAGCTCAACAGAAATTTCTGGAAGAAAGCATTTCAAGAGTACTTGGCTATATACCAATCTTAGGTAATCTCATCTATTTGTCAACTTCAACATATCGTCAATAATAAACCAATGACTTCCAATGTTGTATCTCTAGCTCAGATCAATATTCTATCTGAGAATCTCTTTCAGATCTCCACTGCCTAATTCACTGCTTCACACAGATGCCTCAAAGGCACCTTGTGGGTAATATGTCTAAAAGTAAAATTTAAATGACAATGAAAACACGACAATCCAAAACCTATGGGATGCAGAAAAAGCATTTCTAAGATGGAAGTTTATAGCAATACAATCCAACCTCAAGAAACAAGAAAAATCTCAAATAAACAACCTATCCTTATACCTAAAGCAACTACAGAAAGAAGAACAAACAAAACCCAAAGATGGTAGAAGGAAAGAAATCATAAAGATCGAAATAAATGAAATAGAGATGAAGAAAACAATAGCAAAGATCAGTGAAACTAAAAGCTGGTTCTTCAAGAAGATAAATGCAGTTGATAAACCTTTAGCCAGACTCATCAAGGAAAAAAGGGAGAGGATTCAAATCAATAAAATTAGAAATGATAAAAGAGAAGTTACAACAGACACCACAGAAATACAAAGGATCATAAGAGACTAACAAGCAACTCTATGCCAATAAAATAGACTACCTAAAAGTAAAATTTATGATGTTTGCCCTGACTGGTTCTCCAGTAACAGAAACCAAAAATTCTGGAGAAACTCTTTACACCTTCCTTTCACATGCTAAACAAGAATAATTCGTCAATAAGACTTCCTGATTCATATACGGATCTTGAGTCCTCTGGTTCTCATTCTAACGCTAATCCCACTCCAGCCTCCTAACCAGTCTCCTCCCCTTCCTTCTTGCCCCATTCCCATTCACCTCCCACAATGTTACCAGGAATATGTTTCTAAGGCACATCTCATGTGCCAATCCCTACCCCTCACCCCACGCCACCCCCACTCACTTTGAAACTCTTGAACAATTCAGACACTTGTACAGGGAAACACAGATTCTATTACAACCTACAAGGCAACATATCATTTAGCTCTCCTTGACCTCTCCACCCGAATTTTAAAGATCATTCTTTCCAAAGACCTTCCACTCCTTATATATGCCAGGGCCTTGGCACGTGCTTTTTAAGAGACTTGGAAAATCTCCACCTTCCTTTCCAATTTCCCCTTGTCTAGTTAATTCACACACATCTTTCAGCTCTTAACTCAAAATCTTTTGAGTGTCTTGAGGCTTTCCTTGCCCCCTCATTGCACACACACCAGACAAGATCAGATTCCCACACTAGGTTTTTCAATCTTCATCAACATCCTTCTCATTCCTTTTTTTCAGTTTGTTTTTATATATTTAATCAACACTTGATTTTAATGTCATGAGGTCCAGGTGAGAGCATCTGTTTAGTTCAGGATTCTTTGCTCTGTTCCTAGCACAGTCCTTGACAGTCTGAAGCTCCTCAATAAAAACTAGGACTGCATTATGTCAAACACACTCCTGTTGATTCATAGCTAATGTGTGTGTATGTTTGTGTATGTGTGTGTTGTAGCAAATAAGGAATTTCCCCCAGAGGACTAATTTTCACAATCTAAAATTATACAGGGAGGCAATGTACTCATTGCTAAAAATAAGCGAATACATTTCGATTATATTCATTAGGTTTAATTCTAAGATCTCAGGTTGTCTGTTGAACATTCATAAATTATCTCCCCTAAAATGAGCTGATGAAAAATAGATAGAAAAATTATCCAAAAGTTGCATTGGCTATTAGAGAGTCCCCATGGGCCTGCATCATATAAATCCACATGATAAAAGTAATTATAGCGAAAAAAGAAAGCCTAAATCCGGAGAATGCCGCTACATAGGGAAGCATGAAATAAGATCCAAAAGGCAGGCACATGCCTTTCAAAATTAAGTTAAATACCTGTTTCACTTAATCTTATTTTCCTGAACGAGATGAAAGGCATTAGTCTTCTTCCAAAAGGTAACCTAAAGAAAAAAAAAGTTTCTAAAAAGTAGTTTTTTCTGTTCTAAGCGTGTAGAGCTCTCTGTGTTCCTCTTCTTGTTGACAGAATTCAGTAAAATATAAATAAAACCTAATCTAACCATTCTACAACATTTGGTATGGATGTAACTTTCCTTAACCAATAAAAATGCAGGACAATAGGTGATTTTCTAAGATGTACCAGGCTTTTATTTTTATCATAAAAGAAAGTGCAAGTTTGGAACTATTATCTAGGTAACTCTTAAAAGCACTTTAAAAATTATAAGACTTAAGGTAATTTAGTTGTTGTTAGCCCAGGTTGGAACATGGGACTTCTAAAAAGCATTTTCTTCTATAATATTAAGAACACCTATATTTAAAATATTTAACCAAAAAGACTAATAACTTACTTTCCTTCAGTGAGTTTAAATTGTGGAGTAACCCTATGGCAGTCTTTTGTATTTCTGAATGTAAACTCAACGACATTCAGATTTACCATTTCCATGGTATGGTAAGCAGAGTCACCAGATCTAGGCATCCTAGTCCAAATCCTTTGTTCTTTCCAGAAATAAGCCCATCATGATGTTAACATTTCAAAACTGTTGCTTTTTATAAAGCGATTACTGTATAGAAAAGAGAATTGTAGATTTAACCAAAGCCTTCTAGGTGTGCTGAACTTTTGTTTTCAGAGATTTGGAAATTACGCCAGGGTGCGTTTTTGTTTCCTTTTGAGTTAATGAATGTGTGTGTATAAATAGAGTTCTATTTTGAAAGCAGCTGATAAAGACATAGAGGGTATCTATCTGACAGAAGAATAAGAACTTCCCTGTTGGGCAATCCCTGCGACTCTTTTGACAAATAGCGATAAATAAACATGAACTGAATGATGATTTAACTTCAGACCTGCAATTCTGTACGACAGAGGACAAAATAAGTGGATGTCAGGGATTTGTAAGTTATTATCTGCTAACCTCAACACTCTTACACTTTTAAGAGTTTTTGCTCATTTTGCTTTTACTCATTAGTCTTTTGATTTTAAAAAAACGATAGTCTCCATGATAGTTTAAACGTTTTTAATTGTTAAGGATTAAGTCATGCTTATTTTAGAGTGTCTAATTTTACGAACTATAAGGTACTTACAAATAAAGTATTAAATTTATTTTTAAATATCGCATATATACATATATGTTGTATATGTAAATATATACATTATCTGTATATATATATGCAGATGTAAACAAATATGAGAAAATTGTATGTTGATTTGCTATCGATATTTCAGAACTAGAAATATCAAAGAGCAATATTAGAAATGGATTTCATTACTAATACAATATCCATTTCTGTATACCTGTCTATAATTTTTCTTAAAAGTCTAATTTGAGAGAAGGACCTCATTTGAAGTTCTGCTGTATGGATTTGCCTTATATATATGCCATAAGTAGTTATCAATTATTTAATTTTTTCATTCCAAAAAATGTATCCAACAGTTTATTGAAAGGGTCAGAAGAGTTCATGAATTTGACTGAATATATGAAAGGAAAAGAAGGTAATTAACAGCAACCTATCCTTCCAATGTCACCTAACTCCTTTTTATCTTTTGTGTTGTAACACACAGGACTCATTTACCATGAACCTCTCCTCCATCCAGATATTAATGTTTATGAAGGTCAGAATGAAAATATTATATGTCATCTAGCTCTACCTGCTAGGTCTTTGCTCTCATTTTATAAATGGCAGGAATTAATTGATTACAAATGTCAGCACCATATAATTACAATGGAAAATTATAATTCCATCTTGAATCTCTTCGTGCTTTTTAAATGACTATTATTAGCAAAGCACCAAAGTTAATTTCATATTACTTTTTAGTTAGAATTTGGAGCACACACATTCACCAATGCAGATTAATATTTTGGCCAGTTTATGCATTTGTACATACTCTTGTACTAGTGCAAGAGATTTCATTAAATTACAAAAAAACACCCACATGCCTAATTTTTTAGTATGTCACTTTTTGCGTATCATATTCAACATTTATCACATACTTGAATACTAAAGACCTTAGAAGGTAACATCTTGGATGTTAATTTACTTGATTTTTATTTTATTCTTCTAGGTATCCAAAATCCAGATTTGTCAATCAGTACATACTTATAGAGCACCTATTCTGACAAGAAGATATACTAATAAGCCATTAAAAGATCCCTCCTCAACATCTCATTCTATACTGTCCATCACTAAGCTAGTACTTTCTAAGTAATTTAGGATTAAGTGACCAGATATGTGCAAGATCTTTCAGCTTCCTCCTCTGACTTCAAAATATTCTTTCAGGCACCATTTTCCATCTCCTGTGCTCTCCTAAAAGAACAGAATGTATCCAAAGCTAATTAGTAGTCCTCAACTTCCTGTTCTAGCTTATTCTTACTTTTTATAAACCTTGCTTCATCCATCATTTTTTCCTGTCCCCTCTACTTGCTCTCTTTAAAAGATGCAGATTTTTATCATCGTGAGGCAATCTTCTACCTCATTATATTACCTCTAGGGAGCTCCTGTACCAGTCAATCAACATTCTTCATTTGACAATTTTACTCTCAACTGTACTCCATTCAAATTGGGCTCTTAAGGGTGAATAACAAATGATCTCCCAAATTGTAAACCCAAAGGCCTTTCTCAAGCTTCTTACTAAACTTTCCAAGGTTCCCATGCTTTCATTTAACACTTTTCTTCCCTAGACATTTCTAACATCCTATTTTTCTCATAAATATTAAATCAATCCATTTGTATTTTTTTTGGAAGGCACTCATTCTTTTCTTTCTACACTTTCTAATTCATCAATCTCACCTTATTAGACATTGGCCTTATGTTCTTTAGGCGGAGTTAATGAGAATTTTTAAAAGGAAGCCAGCAGAAAAGGTGAGAGAGTTTGTAAAGACTTCTTGCCCTAAATTTTGGATTAAAAAGTAGTCTAGGGAATGTTATCTTCAAAACCTTACATTATGAAATGAGAAAGAAATTTATATGGTAGATAAGAATCCCCCCAAAACAGAACCTTGAGTGCACTTGTTGACATCGTACATGCAGAAACTGCGAACTGGAAATCCGTGATGACTATGACAACCATTCTGATGACTTTCCACGCTTCTCACCTATTCCTCTGTCTGCCCTCATTGCTCAGTTCTTCCAATGGCCACACTATAAGCATCTTCATTAACGTGGGCCTTCTCTTCTCCACTGGTTACTATCCCATCCTTAACGGATTTGCATGCTTCCTTCATCATCTCTATGGAAATGACTGCCAATTCTTAATAAATCTCTCCTGCAAGTCCCAGATCCTCCTTTTCAATTGCCTGCATGTCACAGCTATTTGTCCAAAAATATCTCAGATTCATCATTTCCAAAACCATTTTCATTATTCCACCTATCTCGACCCCAGTCTGATTTTTTTCTTGATGTAACTTTTCTTGGTTTTACTGCCTTGTTCCCAGTCATTTGGATTTAGGAAATCTTAAAATGATTTCTGACATTTTCTTCTCCTCATCTATTTCAACTAATCAGTTGATGATTTCTTTAGTTTCTACTTTCATGACTTATCTTGCATTGAATGTATTCCTTTCACCCAGCCAAAGCTTCACTCGAAGTTTTCCTTCCATACCGCAAATGCATCTTAACTGAGCATGTGGTTTTCAGTGCCATGTCTCTTTGACCTGTGCTGCACAGATGTTCTGAACTAATACTCCTAAAACTTAGTTACAATTATAGAACTCTCGTGTTCAACATCCTGCATCAACTCCCCACTGTAAGTTGCCATACAAGGCCCTCACTATATTGTCCCATCTTTTTCCACCAATATTTTCCCACATATGCCACACTCTGCCCAAACCTAAATACTTATTCATTCTTCCAATTTTATATGCACATTCCTTCTTTTATGCCTTTGCTGATTCTATAAATCCCTGTTGTTCTGCCTTTTCATCTTTCTTTAGTGAAGTTACTGATTCAAGGATTCTGCTTAAATCAGTCTTTTCACCCCATACGACCTCTCTCTATGAAGCCCCACAGGACTTTATTTGCACCTCATAGGAAGTACCTATTATTCAGCCTTGTATTATTATTGTCTGTATAATTTTCTCTTGCCCATCCCCCTTTCTAGATCGTAAATTCATTGAGAAAAAAACGATGCACGGTGTGGTGCTCTTCATCAAATAAGAACTTAATAAACATTTGTTAAATTCGGTTAGCCAAGCAAACCTTCGCCAAAAATGAAGGGAATTCATGAAAATAATTCCTAACAGACATGTTTTTCTCCCTCAGTGTTTCCTGTACAGATCAGGAGAAGAGGTGGAGAACAATAAAAAGCCAAACCATTCTATTTGCTTGTCTCATATTAGCATGCACGTAATGGGCAAATTAGCCCATGGGAATTAGTGAAGTATGTTTAAGCCACCAAGGAAAACATTACTATGTTACCACAGCTTTTTATCACATACTGGAGAGGTCAAAAGAGTTAAAGGGGTTTAAGAAGAGCTTGCTTTATCCCCAGAGTATGAATTAGAAATAGAGGAATACTGGGTCAATGCTAGTAATGTGTTCTACCAGCAGAAAACTTCTAATTAAAATAACTTACCTTATAACTGAGATAACCAAGCAGTACTGTTTCAAAGAGACTTATCAATGCCACTGAAACCTAAAATATAAATTATACCTTAATGAGAAAATACAACAAAATCAAAATATATATTCTGATTACAATACTTTTAACTTTATATATATGTGCATATATGTGTGTATATACATATATATTTTTATATATATATATATATATATGTGTATATATATATATATATGATATAGGAGGTGCTATGTGGCACTTTAATTTCTACATACAGGTGGTAGGCAGCAGGCTGTCCCAGGCACTACAGCTTAGTTTTTATAATTTCTAATACTCCTCAATAAGTCTTTTTTAAGTTTATTACCACAAATGTAAATGTGGGATTAGAACAGGCAGATGGCAGGAATCTTCACCATATGTAAAGAATAGGTTTTGTTTGTGTGTGTATTCTTAATACACACAATCACACACAACTGTCCCACCACAAATAATGCTCTCCCTCAGCCATACCACCACCATCTCAGTACACCCAGCAAAAATGGCAGTTCCCTTCAGAAAATAAAAGAATACAAGCTTGGAGTTGAAGGATAATTTCCATCCTATCACCCACCTCAAACAAAATGAAACATCCTCAAACACTAAACAAAATAGTTCATGTCAGCACTTCAAGATACTTTCAGATTTTATTTGAATGGACTTCACAGCCAATTCCCCTTCGGCCGCTGGACATGGGCATCCTGCAGCCCCCTAGACAAGCTTCCACTTTTCTCTCTATTCTCTACTCTGTATACAGTTTCCTCTGCTCAGCTACCAAAGAGCTATGATTGCAACAGAAAAAGTAACCAGTAAAGACATCCAAATTATTTTGTGTTAAAGACCCTAAGCACTTCAGGAGACAGGAATATAATCAAAATAAGCAAGCATCAACATGAAATAACTGAGATAACAAATATATTTGTTCATAGATTTGTGAGGGTAAAGTCAATCTGCATGAGAAAGGCAGATACCCTAGAGTTTTAGATTCTGACTCCTGTTGGAATGAAAACTTTGATTTAGGTGAATATTAAAATATAAGGACAATTTAAAACATATGAATGCATGACAATCTAAGTAAAATAAGTCCAGAAGTACATACAGTAGACAGACATTAAAATAGAAATTTTTCACTTTTTCAATTTTCTCCACAAATTCTCTAAATCATAATCTCTTACTTTTTCTAGAGGTACACATTGTTAGATGATCTTGAGACCACTTTTAGCATGAATTACCCAAAATCCTATGTGAAAATGAGTGTTTTTATTATTTTAGAATATCACTATCAGATAAAAGCAATTTGAACAGATCAAAATATATTTCAAGGCCATATATAACTATTCATAAAAATATTAACTTACTTTACAAGTGTGTACGGCACTGCAATGAAAGTCAGTATCAAAAAACATAAAACACAACTTGACTTCGATAAAATACAAAATATGCAGACACAGTAAAAACTTGATTCATAGTTATAATCACAATGCATACATAATTGAAATAATTCATTGTCACGTATAAAATGTACAGACCTCACAATCATCCTGACTTTAAAAGACAACCCAAACATTTGATTTTAAAGTATTTTAAAGGTTGTTTATACACAGTGAGACTTAAGAGTCCTTCCATTCCTTCCAGACTCAACTGTCTTCCAATCTCTAATGTTTTTAATCTTAGAGACTCTCCTCTTTGAATGATTTTTGCTTTTGAAAAACAACAGAAACTACAAAGTATCTGCAGGAAAGAGACAGGAGTAGAGGAGATGGGAAGTTGTAAAAAGTTTGCCTGGCATGAAATTCAACAAAAAAAGGAACAGAGATCCAGAGGACTCCAGGGAACACCACCACAATGTAGTTCAGACACACTGTGCTCCACACGTTTCCTTACTCCTTCTTCAGGACTCCTTTTATGCCAGGGCACACTTTTTGTTTTATTTACAAAATTATCTGCTTAGGGACCAAGCTCTTCCTATTGGTAATACGAACTGTTTGTTCATTTGTTTATTCATTGAACAATTATTTATTGAGATTCTACCACGTTCCCAACACTGAGCACATAAGGTAAAAAATGCAAACATGGTTATGGGCTTTTGATTAATTTTTCAAAGATGATATAACCTAAGACTTTAGGAGTGCCTAAAGTAGTTTGGGGAACTTGTTGTGCCTTCAAACAAGGTTGGGTTTACGTTAGTTTCCTTCAGATCCTCAAAAGCTTTCTGAAGTCTAAACCTGATCATGAGGAAATTCTCAAAAGGTAGAATGGAGGGCTCACGTAAACGTGAAGAAAGGAATAAAAATTTTAAGATGTGCATCAAGATTAATTAAACAATACACCAAAACTCATTTTTAATGTCAAAACTTTTCTCCCCAGTAGTATTGCTCAGTAAAATATGAATAAATCCAGAAATATAGGAATAAGACAAAATTGTACATAACCTGTAAGCCCCATAAAGGTAGACTTCTGTTCACCCAAAAGATATGAGACCTATGAAAAGAATGATAAGACATTAGTTTTTTTTTTTTTAATGAAAAAAGCATTCATTTTCACATTTTGACTAAAGTTGGAAATATTTAAATGTTGTTAGCATTAAAAAAACAAGAAAATACCACAATTAAAATTAGAAAAAAATCTTATATTGCTTCAATTTTCTTTTTGGTAATACTCGTTTCTGTTCCAGGAAAAAAAAACCCTTTTTAATTTTGTTTTCGGTCTCATGTTAATCATGTAAGAAAAGACAATGGGCCCTTATTTAAGGAGTGAGGATGGCAAGGTAGAAAAACTCAAACCACCTGCTAATCAACTCTCCATTGAAAAGCCACTTGAGGATCTTCCATAAACTCTAGGACTTTGTTATTTTTAACACAATATATCGGCAACACAGATTGAACAGTCGAAATAATCAGAAGAAAGTCAGTGACTCAGATTGCAGAGCACACTTATATTCAGATTTGAATTTTTATAAAATATTTAATATATCACCCAAAAACCTGTGACTGAGGTTAGCATAAAACATTATGCAGGACAAGGAGTAACTGTCCTTAAATGTCTCTTAAAAATCCTATTATCTCTGATGTTAAAAATTGTTTATAGTCTGCAAAGAACACCATACATTCTAATGTCCTACTAGTTATAATTTCTCACTGTTTATACTTCACCCTTATCTACATCATTTGGTGTACAGTTGATTCAAACACTAGTCATTCACAGCAATACACTCTACTTAGGAAAAGATGAAAATAGCTGTATTACACTGTCCAAAATATGCAAATAAAAAACATACAAAGCAGAACAAAGCCTACTCACTAGAGTTATGAAGTATTCGAGGAATCCCATAAAAGACTGTGTATTTTTAAATCTTTGAATCATTTTCTTTTTCATAATATGTTAAACAAAAATAAAGGGCAATAAACTCTTTAAAATTCTTGTTTTAAAGAGAATTGCATGGGCTTTCCTGGTGGCGCAGTGGTTAAGAATCTGCCTGCCAATGCAGGGGACACGGGTTCGAGCCCTGGTCTGGGAAGATCCCACATGCCGCGGAGCAACTAGGCCCGTGAGCCACAACTACTGAGCCTGCGTGTCTAGAGCCTGTGCTCCACAACGAGAGAAGCCACGACAATGAGAAGCCCGTGCACCGCGATGATGAGTAGCCCCCACTCGCCGCAACTAGAGAAAGCCTGCGCACAGAAACGAAGACCTAACACAGCCAAAAAAATAAATAAATAAATTTATTAAAAAAAAAAAAAGAAAAAAAGAGAATTGCAAACCTTAGAAAACTATTCAAAGAAATTACCGAGCATATTAGACTAAAGTACTCTTTGTGATTGCAGAATGTAACATCTACCTGGGTGATTAACATCTTCAGTTGCTCCAAACCAAACCTGTGACCTTTCTCACCAAAACAGGGCCTCTCAGGTTTTCACATCTCAGTAAATGGAACCAAATTCCATTGTGTTTGGTTAGCCCAAGACTTAGGCATCATCTTAGATGCTTTCCTCTCCTCTATTTGTAAATACTTAATACATGAGTCACCAAACCTTTTCAATTCTTCCCACCAAATATCTGTAGAATGTATCTACCTCTCTTCATCTCCACTACCACAGCCACCTTAACCTAAATTATCATTTTTTGCAACTGGACTCTTGCAAAAGCCTATAACTGGAACCCTACACCTCCTTTTGCCTTCTACAGTTTTTCTCCAAATTACAACTACAGAGATTCTTTCTAAATGCATGTCATCACATCACTCCACTGTGTATTTTTTTAAAGCATTTCCTTTTTGAAAAAAATAGTTATGTATTTATTTTTGGCTGCTTTGGGTCTTAGTTGCAGCATGCGGGATTGAACCCACATCCCCTGCATTGGAAGGCAGATTCTTAACCACTGGACCACCAGGGAAGTCCCTCCACTGTGTACTGACACTTCACTTTTGTCAAGATAAGGACCAAAACTCTTGACCTGGCATTCTTAGACTTAGTCAACTGTGACATGCTCCTTGCTATCACAGCCCTTTTCACATGTTCTTCCCTCATCCGAGAGCCCTCAGCTCAACCCTCTCTCAGGGAAACCTTCCTGAAGGCTTCCCCTTGATCAATGTGGCCAATGAATCTCTTAGGCCATGTCACTCACCATACCTCCCCTGCCACTCATCTCGGTTGTAACCTTGTATTTGTTTGTAAATGTATTTCTTTAATAGTTGACGCCTCACTAAACTGCAAGTCCCACAAGATGAAGTAGTATGTCTATTTCACCCACCATTATGGTCCTAACGTCTTCCCAAGTACATGCCTATAGTAGGCTAGGCATTCAATACAAACAAATGGATGGTGCCAGTAAAGGCAAATTGTGAGTGATGAACTCAGCAACACTGTCATTTCCAGAACACATCTCACATATGTTCTCAGTAACATTTGAGAAATCAGGCCAAAATACGGTATGCAGGAGCAAAGAGGGATAATATATATGTTTTTTTGCAGATAGAAATGGTGTGCTACAAAAACTATGAAATAATTAAGGAGATAGCAATCTCTGCAAAATCATAAAATAAATTGCAAATAAGATGTCTGAGAACATTTTCAAAAAGAGATTGGTAATTAGCATAGATTTACTAAAAGCTAGTTATCAAACTAATGGCATTTTCTTTGATCTGACGTTGTTTTAATAGATCTTGAAAAATCAGATACTTAAATTTAAATAAGACTTTGAAAAAAAAGATTTTTTTGGACAAGACTGTGCCATGTGGAATAAGTTTCATGATCCTTAAAAAAAGTTTCTACAAGACTGTAATATGTAAATTTTGATAAAAAGTGAGATCTCCAATGGAAAGTCATCTTTCACATCCATTTACCAGGGACTAAACTGAATAAATGCATAGAAGGAAAATGTATACATTCTAATAAAAAGCTAGTGCCCAAACTCTCCTGCATAAAATAAATTTATCAAGAAAAAAGAATGTGGGATCTGATCTGCACAGTCCTAGAGAACCATCTAAACAAACAAGAGTTGAAACTGAAACTAGCAGACAGACTAATTCCAAACGAGGTTTCAATCCCATTGACAAAAAAGCACTTGGAGGAAAGAAATCCTGTACAGAAATATTTATTGTAATATTATTTATAGCAGGAAAGTAACTGGAATCTACCCGACCAACAAAAAGAGAATAGTAGTAAGTAGGCTCCTTATCATTAACAACAGCAAAAATACCATCCATGAGAAAAAAGTCACTGATAAAAATGATGTAGATAATATTGTCATAATTGTATCAGTGTGAGTGTGTTACACATATACGTGTATAGATAGAATTTACAAAAGATTGCTGGTCAAAATACTAAAAATACTTATTTCTAGGTATTGAGATTTTAGGTAACTTTTACTTCCTTTTCCTTGCCCTATGTATTTATACTGTAATAATCATGAGCCATTTATAAAGTCATAAAAAGAAAATAAATTTCACTTTTTAAAATTATAATAATAAAATAACAAAAGCAAACATAAAAATAAAATTTATATTACTCAGTTATTCTAAATTAAAGTAGGCCTATAGATAAAATCATGTTGAAGCATCATTATGAAAACTGGAAGAACCATATCAAACAATGGAAATAACAGAAGTTAAATATGGAAAATTAATAATAGGCAGCCCCAGTCACTCTTCACAGTGCGCTTATTTATGGTGAATAAATACCTCTCCTAAAGGTAAGAAAAGAGCTGCTGAAAATGTCAGAACTGCTTTGGCCGCAGAGGTGGAGGTCAGGGGGTGAATATGTTGACCAGAAGAATCAAGCACCTGGTAAACATGTGAAAGTAACAGGGTCACCACATGGGGCAGAATTCATATGAAAGACTTGTGGGTCACAGCTCAAGGTGAACTCGGGTTGCCAGAGCTCCAAACACAGAAGGCAAGCTAGTATTGTATTAACAAAAGTGTAAGATCCTAAACCAGGGAGGAAAATTATGACACTCGCCTAACCATAACAAACCCTAAGCAGTGAGTACTACCTGTGGTTCTAGGTCCACGTTTTTAAAGACAGACAAAATTTAGCATGTGACCACGATACTGAAGCATAGTAGAGTCTTGACAATATATTAGGAACATTTTCCAATAGCCAAATCCTTTCAAAACTCAGGTATACTTCACACCAACTGTTGGGGTGTGGAGGAGAGAACTAAATGTTGAGTCTTTGAGAGAATGGAAGTTAAGAGCCTTTCCATCTGACACACACGGGCTGAGGCAGAAGTGGCTTTCCGTCTATCAACACTCGTTCTCCCCTTCCACGGTACAGAGCTGGGTGCAAAAAGCGACTCTTCATCTAAAGGCCACATTTCTCAGGCTTTGTGTCAAGGTATGACATGTGACCGATTCTCAGATGAGATCTGAGTATAAAATACAAGTAAGAGTAATGCTCCTCATTTGTCGGCCAATAACTTTAACAACTGTATGTGCCTTCTCCATACTCTCTTCATCTTTCTGAAAGCTGACTGCGAAGGATTCTAGGGTCTTAGGACAGCACATAGCCACAGAATGAAAGTGGCTTGCATATATAATATTGAACTTACCATGGTGTGTGTGTGTGTGTGTGTGTGTGTGTGTGTGTGTGTGTGTGTGACCATATGGAGAAGTATATTAAGAGCACCAGCATTAGACTCTAGTAAACAAAGAAATTCTTTTGAATTTTTGAGTTTACATGTTCCAATACTTGGAGGTGCTTTAATCTATACTATAACCAATGTATATGAGAGAAGAAAAGGTCTACATTATGATATTCAATCTTATTGGTCATCAGATACTTAAAAATACTGTGAAAATTATACTTCTTCTTTTAATAGTAGTTACCCTAAAGAAGAAATACTCTTTAAAATTGGAATGTCATCTCAACACACTTGTTGCTCTATTAGGCACTGATTTTAAATGCAAATCCAAGTACCATAAAATATAAGCACATTTACAGGCTTCTTACTTTTGTCTTTATCATTGGATGTTGAAAATTAATAATCACTTCAACAACTTTTAAAGTGGGAAAGGATGCGTGGGTTTTGACCCATTGAAGAGCCACCATAAGCACCCGCAGGCAATGAGTCAATGTTGATGATTCAGCTCTCAATGAAATTCATAAACTACATGCTGGATGCGTTTCCTTTCCTAATGCCTTTAAATCATTTACTACAAACTGTGTGTACATGAGAGCTTGTCATTTGCACAATTCCATACATTAAGAGTAAAATTCTTTTCATATCCTTCAGTGTGTCCACACCTGCAACATTTTCATATCAGTTTTGACTCCTGGGACTTAAAAATAAAGCAAAGCGGCACAAAATACCTTCAGCTTTATTATGTCAGAAGCTCTAATTAAATAAATCTTTGCCAAATTAGCCTGATTATTTTAAAATAGAGCCTGTGCCCATAAGGGCCACTGCTGTTTTTCATTAACCAATATTACACTGACAATGGGAACTAAACAGAACATTGTATTCAAAATGGAGCCCTGAGTTTTTTTGTTATATTTTTTCATTGCAGTAATCTGATTTTTCAAATGTAAATCCTCTGTAATTACAGTTGAATATTCTTACTAATATGGCACAGAAGTTAATTATGGGAAACTTTGTTCCTCTTAATGTTTTCAAATAATATTATCCCACTTTGCTATCACCCGCCAATGCCCTTTTACTCTTAGAAGGATTCTATCATGCCTCATTTTATGATTCCCAGGTCTCTCTAAAGTACATTTTATTTATAAATCACCAAGTTTTAAAAACAATGCTGGGGCTTCCCTGGTGGTGCAGTGGTTGAGAATCTGCCTGCCAATGCAGGAGACACAGGTTCGAGCCCTGGTCTGGGAAGATCCCACATGCTGCGGAGCAACTAGGCCCGTGAGCCACAATTACTGAGCCTGCGCGTCTGGAGCCTGTGCTCCGCAACAAGAGAGGCCGCGATAGTGAGAGGCCCGCGCACCGCGATGAAGAGTGGCCCCTGCTTGCCCCAACTAGAGAAAGCCCTTGCACAGAAACGAAGACCCAACACAGCCAAAAATAAATAAATAAAAAATAAAAAATAAAAATAAAGTAATTCCTTTAAAAAAAAAAAAACAATGCTGGAGGGTTTTTGGAAGGGTTTGAAATGTGATCCATTTTTAATAACACATAGACAGAAAATGTAATAAACGTAATATTCACTGACATCTCTAGACAGTGGTCTTCAATCATCTGGATTGTGCAACACTATCAGTAAAACCATTGAGCATAATTCCATTAATTCAGCAACACTCACTGACCCACCAAGTCCTATGCTAAGTATGAAAGCTACAAAGGCAAATACAACATGGCCCTTGACCTCGGTGAATGTATAGAGAGAAGAGAGAAGTAAATAGTGAAATCAAGGGCAACATGTTAACTGTGGTGACAGAAATATGTGGGGGACACTCGGAGAATCCCCAGAAACCACTCCTAACCCAGAGTGGCACTGGGTTATAGGGCATGATGTCAAGTGAGAGTGTCAGATTAAGTTTTATCCAATAAATTGTGGTCCTGAAGGTCCAAGGGTCCTGAGGTAAGTTGAAAAAGAGTGAATGGGGAGGGACAGGAGTGGAAATCATAGGCCCAAAAACTGGGAGCAAATGTTCAAAGGCCCAGAGACGGTGGAGAGCAGAGTATAGATAAGTAGCTTCAAGTAAGGTCAGCATGGCCGGACTAAGAGGCTGGTGAGGTGAAGTAAACAAAGGACCTTCATTTACTCATGCTCACCCATTACTCAATCAATACTCACTTGTTTAATAAGTACTAGTGCCATATCGTGCCAGGCTCTTTGGATTCAGACAACAATCTGTGACCTCCTGAAATATCTATTGCAATCTACATGGAACACACAGAAAACAAACAAGTAACAGACATACCCTATGTGAAAGAGATAAAGGCAATGGAGAAAAATGTAAAAAGAAAGGGAAAAAGAGTATTCAAGAGAGTCTTGTGAGGTGAATACAACTTTAAACAGGATGTTTGGGCAAGGCTTCACTAAAAATTTGATCTTGAGTAAAGATCTGAGGAAACGTGCCAGAGTTACCTGATGGAACTCCAGACAGAGGGAACAGCTGGTATGAAGGCCCTGAGCTGGCAGGGTGTCTGGTGTGACCCAGGAGCAGAGAAGAGGCCAACGTGACTGGAGCAAAACGGGTGGGTGGGTGGGGGTGGGTAACAAGGAGGGAGATGCAGGGAAAATGGGGGTTCTTATAGCCATGGCAGGTACTTCGGCATTCAGAACACAGCTGTGCCAAGATCTGACTTATACTTTAAAGGAACACTGGCTGCTTCACTAAGAATAAACCAAAAGGGAGAAAAGGCAGAATTAGCAGGACTAATTAGGAAGGGTACTGCCGTAATCCAGATGAGAGAAGATGGCTTGGCCAGGATGGTAGCATTGAGAAGTGATCGTATGCTGAACTATCTTGAAGGTAGAAATGATGGGACTTTCTGCGCGTTTTGCCCATGCTGCAGAATGTGAGGAAAAAAGAGAAGTGAAGACTTACTGACTCCAAAACATTTGGCCTGAACAACTGTTCGGATGAAGTTGCTATCAGCTGAAATGTAGGAGGCTGTGGGTTGAGCAGGGTTTGGGGAAGGATGGGGTTGCCATTCACTGAGATGTAGAAAAGCACAAAAGTCGACCGGAACATGGCAAGTTTGCAATGCCTATTTGACCTCCAAGTAGAGAAGGTGAACGTGTAGTTAGAATTTGGGGAGTGGCAGGGAGGTGCTGGCCTCCTGCAGCCAACAAGTTAATCAGGGATAAAAAAAATTACTGCTGAGGTTCTCAAAGTGGAGGGCAAATAGGAGAGAACTTCTGCTTCTTTATATGTAAGGTGGGAATAATAACATGAAGTGTGTATTGAAGGAAATACCATGTATAAAACAACTAGCCCAAAGCCAGAAGATATAAGAACTCTAAAATATAAAACCTTTTAAAGGGCTGAAAATTTCCTGAGGGTAGTTAATGGTCCTTTTCGTAGCTATGTCTTCATTTACAGCAATATGAATACATGCTAAGTATTCAAAACAGATATAGTGAAATATCCATAATTATATTCACTGAATAAATTATATCATAAAGAATTATCATGTAAGTTATTACACAATGAAATTTCACTTGTTAATCTTTAATTTATCTCCAAACCCTTTAACACATATGAAATCATTTTCACTATCTAAACAAGCTGAAGAGTAACCAATTCATTTAAATGCATATTATGACTTCATTTTCCACTTAAGTCTGATCTTTTTTTTTTCTTTACTTTTCTTAGGGTGAACCTCCACATGAAAAAATAATTGTACAGAAGTTAGCCATCAAATTCGTTTTCTGCTTTGAAAATTATTTTCAATTTAGTAGGCTGGACAGAGACCCACAGTGGCTTTGAGATAATAATTATTTAGGCCGTTACACACCCAGGCCCCTTCCCTACTGCTTCTAGCAAAAGACAGAAACTAAAAGGAAAACCCATAAATGAATAGAAATGCAATTTAATAAAAGCAACGTGATAACGAAGGGAAAAGTAAGTTAAAATAAATCAATGTCATTTAACTCAAATTAGATAAAGAACTACATAAGCCAAATCTGAGACTTGAATCAGGCATCCCAATAAATGCTGATATGTTTCTATTCAAGAATAAATAACCAGTTTTGTTGTTGTTTTGTTTTGTTTTAAGATTCCACATGTGAGATCATACAGTATTTATCTTTTTCTGCCTGACTTATTTCACTTAGAATAATGCCCTCAAGGAACCTTAAAAAAAAGTAATATCTAGACTATAACTGAAAATACTTACAAAACTGGTATACAATAGAGTAAACCTTTTTGGAGTATATGTGAATCAAGAACAGAAAAGTATTTGGGTCTTTAAAGAGACTGATTCATTTCAAACAATTAAATAGAGTGCTTTGACTAGCAATAAAAATTGTATGGGTAGGTGTCAAGTATTAGCATTAGACAAATAGATAAATGAAATAAGAGATGTTTTCAAAGAAACTACAAATATTACATTGATGTATTAACTGAAAACCAGATCGATTTAATTGTGACAAACACCTAAAATGTCCTTGAAGAAATAAATTCTACACAACATTCTTTAAAATTATACTACAATTCAGGAGGTGATTCAGAATGGCAGTGTAGAAAGATCCTGAACACATCTCCTCCCAAGGACACACCAAATCTATTGCTACATGTGGATCAATTCCCTCTGAAAAAGACCTGAAAACTAGCAGAAGAGTTCCTCCACAACAAGGGAAAAAAGGGCCACAATGAGACACGTAGGAGAGGCTGAGATGCAGTTGCATCAAAAACCCCACCTCTGACGCAGTGACCCATGGACGGGAGGAATCTCAAAATACAGAGCTTCTCCCTGAGAAGCGGGGAGTGTGTGCCCCACACAGATGCCCAACCCTTGGGACCTGGAGAAATGAGCCCAGAAAACCACCAGCTTTGAACACCAGTAGGACTTAGGTTCAGGAGACCCAAAAGGCTGTGGGGTACTAGAAGTCTGCTCTTAAAGGGCTCACATGCAGACTAACTCACTCTAAGACTCAGAGAAAAGGCAGCAGTTTGAAAAGCACCTAGACCACATATGCAGGAGATTCATTAGCCAATCTTAAAGCAACTGCCAAGGGCACAGGGGTCTCTTTGGACATCATCAGGCAACAGAGGCACTGGTGGGTGCCATTTTTGTGTTCCCTCTCCTTGCTAGCATCACCCACACTGTCTTGTGGCCCCAAAGAAGCCCGCAGGTGCAGACCGTCAATACAGGTGATGCCACTTGAGTACCTGGCCCTGGTGGCCAGGGAGGCCTGCATTTCTGGGCCTCAGGAGACTGAAACAATTAGGCATCACAGCTCTCGGCAGGCTACCACCCCCATGACATAGCAGACTGAAACACATCCCCAGTTTTCCACTAAAAAAGGCCTATTTTCTTGTCCTAGAGCCTCAGTGCAAGGAGTAGCTTCAGGCTTTCCACGTATCTAGAGGTTACAGAGGAGCTCTCAGGGAACCTAGGCTAGGGGAATGCCATCTTTGCATCCTCCCAGGCCTTGCTACAGCTCACCAGTACCTCCCAGAAAAGAGCATATACACTCGTCTACAGCCCTGACTTTTGCAACTGTCACCTCCAAATTACCTGGTTTGGAGGTCAGTAAAGATAACAACAGTGGTCCCACCAGACTATATATATTTGCATACTTTAAAGCTGCTGCCTGAGAGTCTGGCTTCAAATCAGTCTGAAACTAGGGGCTGACTGAGATCCCTACCTTTGAACACTGATAGGGCTTAGCACAACCTCAAAAACTGGAACTTATCAAGAATAAACCACACTGCTTAAACAATCACAAAGATTTGAGAGACCACCAAGAGCTAGGGCAAGGTCAAACAATAATGTTCACTGCTTACACAATAGAACTCCTTCGAGACTGGGTGAGGGATCCTCTTTTGCCTAATACATAGAAACACAGAGAGACAAGCAAAATGAGGAAACCGAGGAATATGTTTCAAAAGAAAGAGCAAGATTAAATTTTTTTTAAAAATCCTTAATGAAATGGAGATAAGTAATTTACCTGATATAGAGTTCAAAATAATGGTCATAAAAATGCTCACCAAACTTGAGAGAAGAACAGATGAATACAGTGAGGACTTCAACAAAGAGATAGAAAATATAAGAAAGTACCAAAACAAAAGTCACAGAGCTGAAGAATACAATAACTGAATTGATAAAATGCAATAAAGGGGTTCAATAGAAGACTAGATCAAGCAGAAGAAAGAAAACAACAAACTCAAAGACAGGATAATGGAATTCATTCAGTAAGAGCAGCAAAAAGAAAAAAAATGACAAAGAGTGAGGCCAGCTTAAGGGATTTATGGGACACCATCAAACAGACTAATGTACACATGATAGGGATGACAAAAAATGAAGAGAGAGAGAAAAGGGGCAGAAAGTTTACGCAAAGAAATAATGACTGAAAATTTTCCTAACCTAGGGAAGGAAACAGACATCTAGGTCCAGGAAGACAAGAGAGTTACAAATAAGACAAACCCAGAGAGAGACACATTACAATAAAAATGTCAAAAGTTAAAGAGAGAATATTAAAAGCAGCAAGAGGAAAACAACTTTTTATGTACAAGGGAACCTCCATAAGACTACCAGCTTATTTTCAAGAAGCTTTGCAGACCAGAAGAGAGGGGCATGATAGATTCAAATTGCTGCAAAGAAAAATTTTCCAACCAAGAACACTCTGCTTGGCAAGGTTATCATTCAGAATCCAAGGGGAGATACAGAATTTTCCAGACAAGCAAAAGCTAAAGGATTTTATCATCCCTAAACCACCCTTAAAAGAAATGTTAAAGGGACTTCTTTAAGCTGAAAAGAAAAGGCACTAGCTAGTAACAAGAAAACAAAAGAAAGTAAAAATCTCACTGGTAAAGGTAAATACACAGTAAAACTAGTGGACTGACCATTTATTAAGCTATTATTAAGGTTAAAAGAAAAAAGTAGTAAAATTAATGATAACTACAATAATTAGTTATGACATACATAACATTTTAAAAATGAAAAATATGCTATCAAAAACATAAAACGTGGATGGCAGTGGTAAAAATGTAGAGTTTTTAGAATATGTTCAAACCTAACTTGCTCTCAATTTAAAAGAGGCTGCTATATATATAGGCTGTTATATGTGAACATCATGTTAATCACAAAGCAAAAGCCTTCAGTAGGTACACAAAAATAATAAAGAAGAAATCTAAACATAACACTAAAGAAAGTCATCAAAGCACAAGGGAAAGGAGCAAGAGAAGAAGAAAGGAACAGAGACAAACTACAAAAATAGCCAGAAAATAAGTAATAAAATGGTAATAAGTACATACCTATCAATAATTACTTTAAATATAAATAAAATAACTTCTCTAATCAAAATACATACAGTGGTTGAATGGATTAAAAAAAAAAAACTCATCTATATGTTGCCTCAAGAGACTTACTTCAGATGTAAAGACACACACAAAGTAAAGGAGTGGAAAAAGATATTCCATGAAAATTAAAATAAAAAGGAAGCTGGTGTAGCTATATTTATATCAGACAAAATAGACTTTAAAACAAAGACAGTAGTAAAAGACAAAGAAGGGTATTAGATAATGATAAAAAGGTCAATCCAGCAGGATGATGTAACATTTGTAAATATATATATACCCAACTTAGGAGCACCTAAATATATAAAGCAAATATCAAGAGACCTAAAGGGAGAAATTGACTGCAACACCATACTTACATCAATGGATTGACCATTCAGAGAGAAAATAAAGAAACATTAGCCTTAAATGACACATTAGATCAGATGGATTTAATAGACACATACAGGACATTCCAACCAAATTCAGCAGAATATACATGTCCAAGTGCTCATGAACGTTCTCCAAGATAGGACACACGTTACATCACAAAACAGATCAGAAGACTGAAACTATACCAAGTATCTTTTCTGACCACATGGTATGAAACTAAAAATCAATTTTAGGAAGAAAACTGGATAAATCACAAATACATCAAGATAAAAAGACATGCTACTAAACAACCAATGGGTCAAAAAAGAAATCAAAGAGGAAATAAAAAATTATTGTGAGACAAAAATGACAACACAGCATTCCAAAACCTATGGAATGCAGCAAAAGCTGTTCTAAGAGGGAAGTTCATACAGATACAGGGCTACCTCAAGGAAGAAGAAAAAATCCAAATGAACAATCTAACTTTGCACCTAAAAGAACCAGAAAAAGAAGAACAAATGAAGGGAAACGTTAGTAAAAAGAGGGAAATAATAAAGATCAGAGTAGAAATAAATGAAATAAAGACTTAGAAAACATTAGGAAAGATGAATAAAACTAAGAGCTGGTGCTTTGAAAAGATAAACAAAATTGACAAACCTTTCACTGGACTTACCAAGAAAAAAAGGGAGCAGGCTCAAATAAATAAAACCTAAAATAAGAGCGGTATTACAAATGATACCACAGAAATACAAAAGATCGTAAGAGATTATTATGAACAATTATGTGCCAAACTGGACAACTTAGAAGAAATGAATAAATTCTTTGAAATATGCAATCTTCCAAGACTGAATCATATAGAAATAAAAAATCTGAACAGACTGACTACTAGTGAGGAGATCTAATTAGTAATTTAAAAATTCCTAACAAACAAAAGTCTACCACCAGCTGGCTATACTGATGAATTCTTCCAAATATTCAAAGAAGGTTTGAAACCTAGCTGGCTAAAATTCTTCCAAAAATTGAAGAGGAGGGAATGTTTCCAAACTCAGTTTTAAAGGCCTGAAACCCTGATAATGAAACCAGACAAGAAAACCACACAAAAAGAAAATTACAGGCCAATATCCCCGATAAATATTGATGCAAAAACCCTCAACAAAATATTAGAAAACCAAATTTGACAATACATTAAAAAGGATCATACATCATGATCAAGTGGGATTTATTCCAGAGATGCAGAGTGGATCAACATCTCATTAACGTTAACCACATTAGGAGAGACCTTCAAGATGGCGGAGGAGTAAGACGTGGAGATCACCTTCCTCCCCACAAATACATGAGAAATATATCTACATGTGGAACTGCTCCTACAGAATACCTACTGAACGCTGGCAGAAGACCTCAGACCTCCCAAAATGCAGGAAACTCCCCACGTACCTGGGTAGGGCATAAGAAAAAAAAAAAAACAGAGACAAAAGAATAGGGACAGGACCTGCACTTCTGGGAGGAAGCTGTGAAGGAGGAAAAGTTTCCACACACTAGGAAGCCCCTTCACTGGAGGAGACGAGGGGTGGCAGGGGGGAAGCTTTGGAGCCATGGAGGAGAGCACAGCAACAGGGGTGCAGAGGGCAAAGCAGAGAGATTCCCGCACAGAGGATCGGTGTCGACCAGCACTCACCAGCCCGAGAGGCTTGTCTGCTCACTCGCTGGGGAAGGTGGGGACTGGGAGCTGAGGCTCCGGCTTCGGAGGTTGGGTCCCGAGGAGAGGACTGGGGTTGGTGGCGTGAACACAGCCTGAAGGGGGCTAGTGTGCCACAGCTAGCTGGGAAGGAGTCCAGGAAAAAGTCCGGAACTGCCTAAGAGGCAAGAGACCGTTGTTCCAGGGTGCGCAAGGAGAGAAGATTCAGAGCACTGCCTAAAGGAGTTCCAGAGACGGTCGCAAGCTGCGGCTATCAGCTCAGACACCAGAGATGGGCATGAAATGCTAAGGCTGCTGCTGCCGCCACCAAAAAACCTGTGTGCAAGCACAGGTCACTATCCACACCTCCCCTCCCGGGAGCCTGTGCAGCACGCCACTGCCAGGATCCCGTGATCCAGGGACAAATTCTCCCAGAGAACACACGGTGTGCCTCAGGCTGGTGCAACGTCACGCCAGCCTCTGTCGCCGCAGGCTTGCCCCGCATTCTGTACCCCTACCTCCCACCAGCCTGAGTGAGCCAGAGCCCCCTAATCAGCCGCTCCTTTAACCCCCTCCTGCCTGGGTGAAGAACAGACATGAGAGGGGGACCTACATGCAGAGGAGGTGCCAAATCCAAAGCTGAACCCCAGGAGCTGTGCAAATAAAGAAGAGAAAGGGAAATTTCTCTGTGCAGCCTCAGGAGCAGTGAATTAAATCTCCACAATCAACTTGATGTACCCTGCATCTCTGGAATACCTGAATAGACAACAAAACATTCCAAAAATGAGACGGTGGAATTTGGGAGCAACTGTAGACTTGGGGTTTGCTTTCTGCATCTAATTTCTTTCTGGTTTTATGTTTATCTTAGTTTAGTATTTAGAGTTTATTATCATTGGTAGATTTCTTTATTGATTTGGTTGTTTTCTACCTTTTTTTGTTTATATATATATATTTTTTTTTCCTTTTTCTCTTTTTGTGAGGGCGTATGTGTATGCTTCTTTGTGTGATTGTGCCTGTATAGCTTTGTTTTACCATTTATTCTAGGGTTCTATCTGTCTGTTTTTTTGTTTGTTGGTTGGTTTTAGCATAGTTTTTAGCGCTTCTTATCATTGGTGGATTTGTTTTTTGGTTTGGTTGCTCTCTTCTTTTTTTTTTTTCCTTTTTTAATACTTTTTAATTTTTTATTTTTAATAATTTTAAAATTTTTTTATTTTAATAACCTTATTTTATTATTTCATTTTTTACTTTCTTTATTTTTTTCTCACTTTTCTTCTGAGGAGTGTGGCTGACAGGGTCTTGGTGCTCTGGCCAGGTGTCAGGCCTGTGCCTCTAAGGTGGGAGAGCCGAGTTCAGGACATTGGTCCACCAAAGATCTCCACATAATATCAAACGGCAAAAGCTCTCCCACAGATCTCCATCCCAACACTAAGACCAAGAAACACTCAACCACCAGCAACCTACAGTGTTGGACACCCTATGCCAAACAATTAGCAGGAAAGGAACACAACCCCATCCATTAGCAGAGAGGTTGCATAAAATCATAATAAGGTCACAGACACCCCAAAACACACCACCAAACGTGGTCCTGCCCACCAGAAAGACAAAATCCAGCCTCATCCACCAGAACACAGGCACCAGTCCCCTCCACCAGGAAACCTACACAACACAGTGAACCAACCTTAGCCACTGGGGACACACACCAAAAACAAGGGGAACTAAGAACCTGCAGCCTGCGAAAAGGAGACCCCAAACACAGTAAGTTAAGCAAAATGGGAAGACAGAGAAATATACAGCAGATGAAGGAGCAAGATAAAAACCCACCAGACCAAACAAATGAAGAGGAAATAGGCAGTCTACCTGAAAAAGAATTCAGAGTAATGATAGTAAAGATGATCCAAAGTCTTGGAAATAGAATGGAGAAAATACAAGAAACGTTTAACAAGGACCTAGAAGAACTAAAGAGCAAACAATGATGAACAACACAATAAATGAAATTTAAAATTCTCTAGAAGAAATCAACAGTGGAATAACCGCAGCAGAAGAATGGATAAGTAACCTGGAAGATAAAATAGTGGAAATAACTACTGCAGAGCAGAATAAAGAAAAAAGAATGAAAAGAATTGAGGACAGTCTTAGAGACCTCTGGGACAACATTAAACGTACCAACATTCGAATTAGAGAGGTCACAGAAGAAGAGAAAAAGACAGGAACTGAGAAAATATTTGAAGAGATTATAGTTGAAAACTTCTCTAATATGGGAAAGGAAATAGTCAATCAAGTCCACGAAGCACAGAGTCCCATACAGGATAAATCCAAGGGGAAACACGCCAAGACACATATTAATCAAACTATCAAATATTAAACACAAAGAAAACATATTAAAAGCAGCAAGGGGAAAACAACAAAAAACATACAAGGGAATCCCCGTAAGGTTAACAGCTGATCTTTCAGCAGAAACTCTGCAAACCAGAAGGGAGTGGCCAGACATATTTAAAGTGATGAAAGGGAAAAACTTTACAGACAAGAAAAAGCTAAGAGAATTCAGCACCACCAAACCAGCTCTACAACAAATGCTAAAGGAACTTCCCTAGGCAGGAAACACAAGAGAAGGAAAAGACCTACAAAAAAAACCCCAAAACAATTAAGAAAATGGTAATAGGCACATATATATTTATAAATGCCTTAAATGTAAATGGATTAAATGCTCCAACCAAAAGACATAGACTGGCTGAATGGACACAAAAAGAAGACCCATATATATGCTATCTACAGGAGACTCACTTCAGACCTAGGGACACATATAGACTGAAAGTGAGGGGATGGAAAATGATATTCAATGCAAATGGAAATTTTAAAAAAGCTGGAGTAGCAATTGTCATATCAGACAAAATAGACTTTAAAATAAAGGCTATTGCAAGAGACAAAGAAGGACACTACACAATGATCAAGGGATCAATCTAAGAAGAAGATATAACAATTGTAAATATTTATGCACCCAACACAGCAGCACCTCAATACATAAGGAAAATGCTAACAGCCATAAAAGGGGAAATTGACAGTCACACAATCATACTAGGGGACTTTAACACCCCATGTTCAACAATGGACAGATCATCCAAAATGAAAATAAATAAGGAAACACAAGCTTTAAATGATATATTAAACAAGATGGACTTAATTGACATTTATAGGACCTTCCATCCAAAAACAACAGAATACACTTTCTTCTCAAGTGCTCATGGAACATTCTCCAGGATAGATCATACCTTGGGTCACAAATCAAGCCTTGGTAAATTTAAGAAAATTGAAATCACATCAAGTATCTTTTCTGACCACAACGCTATGAGACTAGATATCAATTACAGGAAAAAATCTGTAAACAATACAAACACATGGAGGTTAAACAATACACTATTAAATAACCAAGTGATCACGAAAGAAATCAAAGAGGAAATCAGAAAATACCTGGAAACAAATGACAATGAAAACACGATGACCCAAAACCTATGGGATGCAGCAAAAGCAGTTCTAAGAGAGAAGTTTATAGCAATACAATCCTACCTCAAGAAACAAGAAACATCTCACATAAAAAACCTAACCTTACACCTAAAGCAATTAGAGAAAGGAGAACAATAAAACCCCAAAGTTAGCGGAAGGAAAGAAATTCCAAAGATCAGATCAGAAATAAGTGAAAAAGAAATGAAGGAAACGATAGCAAAGATCAATAAAACTAAAAGCTGGTTCTTTGAGAAGATAAACAAAATTGATAAACCATTAGCCAGACTCATCAAGAAAAAAAGGGAGAAGACTCAAATCCACAGAATAAGAAATGAAAAAGTAGATGTAACAACTGACCCTGCAGAAATACAAAGGCTCATGAGCGATTAATACAAGCAGCTACATGCCAATAAAATGGACAGCCTGGAAGAAATGGAAAAATTCTTAGAAAAGTACAGCCTTCCGAGACTGAACCAGGAAAAAATAGAAAATATAAACAGACCAATCACAAGCACTGAATTTGAAACTGTGATTAAAAATCTTCCAACAAACAAAAGCCCAGGACCAGATGGATTTACAGGCAATTTCTATCAAATATTTAGAGAATAGCTAATACCTATCCTTCTCAAACTCTTCCAAAATATAGCAGAGGAGGAACATTCCGAAATTAATTCTAAGAGGCCACCATCACCCTGATACCAAAACCAGACAAAGAGGTCACAAAGAAAGAAAACTACAGGGTGATATCACTGATGAACATAGATGCAAAAATCCTCAACAAAATACTAGCAAACAGAATCCAACAGCACATTAAAAGGATCATACACCATGATCAAGTGGGGTTTATCCCAGAAATGCAAGGATTCTTCAATATATGCAAATCAATCAATGTGATAAACCATAGTAACAAACTGAAGGAGAAAAACCATAAGATCATCTCAATAGATGCAGAAAAAGCAGAGGGAGATCAGCTCGGTGCTTTGTATCCACCTAGAGGGGTGGGATAGGGAGGGTGGGAGGGAGACTCAAGTTGAGGGGATTTGGGGATATATGTATACGTATAGCTGATTCACTTTGTTATATAGCAGAAACTAACACACCATTGTCAAGCAATTATACTCCAATAATGATGTTAAAAAAAAAAACATTAACCACATTAACAAAATAGATGAAAATTATATAATCATCTCAATAGATGCAAAAAAGGCATTGTTTAATTTTGATTCAACATCCACTTATGATTAAAAACTCTCAGCTAAGTAGGTATAGAGGGAATGTACCTCAACATCATAAAAGTCATATACACCAACCTACAGCGAACAACATACTCAGTGATGAAAAGTTGAAAGCTTTCCCTCTAAGATCAGGAACAAGACAAGGATGCCCACTCTTGCTTCTTTTATAAACATAGTATTGGAAGTCCTAGGCACAGCAATTAGGCAAGGTAAAGAAACAAAGTCATCCAAATTGGAAAGAAAGAAGTAAAACTGGAATTATTTGCAGATGACATGAGCAACCCTAAAAACGCCACAAAAAAAATATTAGCACTAATAAATGAATTCAGCAAAGTTGCAGGATACAAAATCAATGTACAGTCAACCCTCCTTATCCATGGGTTTTACATCTGTTGATTCAATCAACCAGGGATCAAAAGTATTTGAAAAAAATTCCAGAAATTACCAAAAATCAAAACTTGAATTTGTTGAATATATAATAATATCTTTCCACATCAGTACATGTAGATCCACCTCATTCATTTTAATGGCTTCTTCATAGGATTGTAAAATTTTGAAAAGTTTTTTTAGGACTTGTTTTCAATTGTTCAGTGTTAGACATAATATGGTAATAAATATCACTGTGTGTCTATAAAAAAACAAAAACAAAAAAAACTTGAATTTGTCACATGCTGGCAACTATTTACATAGCATTTATACTATATTCAGTATAAGCAATTTAGAGATGATATAAAGTATATGGGAGGATGTTCATGGGTTATACGCAAATACTATGCCATTTCCTATAAGGCGCTTGAGCATCCATGGATTTTGGTATCTGTGCAGGGGTCCTGGCACCAACTCCCTTTGGATACCTAGAATGACTGTACAGAAATCTGTGCATTTCTATGAATTATAATGAAATATCAAAAAGAGAAATTAAGAAAACAACCCCATTTACAATTGCATCAGAAAGAATAAAATACCTAGAAGTAAATTTAGCCAAGGAGGTGAAAGACCTGTACACTGAAATCTGTAAGACATTGATAAAAGATATTGAATAAGACACAAAGAAATTGTAAGCTATTCTGTACTCATGGACTGGAAGAATTAATATTGTTAAAATGCCCATACTACCCAAAGTGATCTACAGATTCAATTCAATCTCTATCAAAATTCCAATGACATTTTTCACAGTACTAAAACAACCAATTTACAAATTTCTATGGAACTACAAAAGACTCTAAATAGCCGAGCATCTTGAGAAAGAAGAACAAACCTGGAGAAATCATGCTCCTTGATTTCAAACTATACTACGAAGCTATAGTAACCAAAATAGCATGGTATTGGCATAAAACAGATACATAGATCAATGAAAGAGAATATAAAGCCCAGAAATAAATGCACATATATATGGTCAATTAATTAATGACAAAGGAGCCATGAATATACAATGGGTAAAAGACAATCTCTTCAATAAATTGTGTTGGGAAAACAGGACACACATAAAAAAATGGAAGTAGACCACTGTCTTACACAATACATAAAAATTAATCCAAAAGACTTGAATGTAAGACCTGAAACCTTAAGACTCCTAGCAGAAAACATAGGTGGTAAGTCCCTTGACCTAGGTTTTGGTGATGATTTTTTGAATCTGACACCAAAAGCAAAGGCAACAAAAGCAAAAATAAACAAGTGGGACTATTTCAAACTAAAAAACTTCTGCATAGGAAAGGATACCATCAATAAAATGAAAAGGCAACCTAAAATGGGAAAAATATTTACAAATCATATATCTGATAAGGAGTTAATACCCTTAATATTAAAGAACTCATTCAACTCAACAGCAAAAAAAAAAAAAAAAATTGGAATAAAAATGGTCATAGGATCCAGATAGACATTTTTCCAAAGAAGACATACAGATGTCCAACTGGTACATGAAAATGTTCTCAACATTACTAATTATTAGGAAAATGCAAATCAAAATCACAATGAGATATCACCTCCCACCTGTTAGAATGGCCATTATTAAAAAGAAAAGAAATAAAAAATGTTGAAGAGGCTTCAGAGAAAAGGAAATCCTCTTACACTATTGGTGAGAATGTAAGTTGGTGCAACCACTATGGAAAACAGTATGGTGGTTCCTCAAAAAATTAAAAATAAAACTACCATATAATCCAGCTATTCTACTTCTGGGTATTTATCCCCCAAAAATCCCCCAAAACTCTAATTCAAAAAGATATGTTCATGAACCCCTATGTTCATTGCAGTAGTGTTTACAATAGCTAAGATATGGAAACAACCTAAGTGTTTATTGATGGATATATGAATAAAGAAGATGTGGTATGTATGTATATATACACACCCACAATGAAATGTGTTATTCAGCCATAAAAAGAAGGAAATCTTGACAATTGTGACAACATGGTTGGACCTAGAGGGCATCATGCTAAGTAAAATAAGTCAGACAGTGAAAGACAAATACCATATGACTTCACTTATATGTAGAACATAAAAAAACAAAACATGCTAACAAAACAAAACTCATAGATTGTTGGTTATCAGAGGAAAAGGAAGAGAATGGGGTAAAATGGGTAAAGGGGATGGATTGTATGGTGACGTATGGTAACTAGACTTATGGTGGTGATCACTTTGTCATGTATACAAAGATCAAATTATTATATTGTACACCTGAAACTAATATAATGTTATTTTTACCAGTTTTACCTCAAAACTTATAATACAATTTAAACTAATAAAAAGAATATTGTAGAAAATCAGACAAAGATACCTTACCATTCATTTCCTTGTGAAGGGTTTTCTAGTAGCACTCGGATTATGTACAAAAAGCAGCTTAATAATTTGAGAGAAAAATTGAACAGACGTATTCTTAGACCTTTAAACAAACAACAAAAATTGCATTTTCATTTGAACTCAGTCCACAAAAGACTAAAAAGAATTGTCAAAAATATCAGCTTTAAGTACAGCACTTAAATTGTGTTTAGAGTCTACAATACCATAATTGCTTACCCACTCTGAAGTTCTAGGTGGCTAAATATTGAAACAAAAAATGAGAATGACAGAACGTATGAACCGCAAATGACAGTGAATATTATACACTAAGAGTAAATCTACATTTGAGCATTCAGAAGCCACAAAAATCATGTCCAATCAAGATTCGTTCAAGTATGCTTAGAAGTTTAAGCACTTTATAGATCCATGAATTTTGGAATAAATTTTAACTAGCCAGAAAATCTAGCTGCTTACAAATTCACAGGATAAGTTATAAATCTTGTATCTTCTGAGCACCTTGTAGGTTTGATTGTAGAGAAATTATAATCATGTATATAATTATGTATTATACATTTAATTAATAATTATATAATTATAGAGAAATCCTAATAGCATATGCTGGGAAATACACAAGCACACACACACACACACACACAGACACATTTTTGAGACTCGACCAACTTTTTACTTTAGGTTTAAATACCAATGAAATCTTAAAAAAAATTTTTGTGGGAATTAAGACTGCCATGTATGTATCTTTGAAACTGTGTCGTTCACAGTTATGCGGCCTATAATACTTGATGATGAAGAAGAGTAATTAATATTAAGCAAAATGTGCTTAAAGTCTGATTAATAGAAGCATTACCTTTCCTGCAATTATCAGGTGGTAACTGATTCACAGATTGTGAATAAAATTTTGAGGTCTTCCTATAATTAATTCTCAATAAAATCTGGAAATGAAATGTCATTTTGTTTTTACTCTGCTATAAGTGAGTGTACCTGAGGTAACATTTCTTAACAGTAAAAGGTTAATGCTTATTAATTGTGTAATTTTTCCTGGGTTTTCCTACTAAAATGCTAGGTACTTACGGGTTAGCTTCTTTATAAAGTCTTCTAAACTGTTAATGAAATTGCCCTGGTTTTATAGAACTGATCTCCTCAAATGACAGCTTAGTCAAAGCTGGCTGTTGTTAAAGTATTCAAATAATACATCTATTCCTTCTGGCCTGGAGAAAGAAAATTTTTAGTAAAATTTTTAAAATTTTTAAAATAAAGGAAACCTTCTATGCAAATGATGTGGCCTCTCCAGGTAACATCTATTGGTGGGACCACCTTGGGAATTCAAAACAACTGGATTAGAAAAGCATTAGTTATTATTAGCCTAATCCTAAAACTAACCAGCCATTAAGATTCTCTAACCTGTGTGCCTTACAGATTGAAATATCCCCTGTAGTCAGTATTTGGGTAACTGCTCACAACTCAAGTTTCTCTCTATGAACTCTACAGAAGCACAACTTAACTTTAGACCACCCCAGGAGGATTCAGAGGTCAAAATTCAAAGAGAGCAAAGTCTACACCAATCTAATGTAGACCTCTCCAATGCTTCTTGACATCTTAAGCAATAATCACATGAAAAAACTGCATATTGGTTCATTATTTATGGCTTTTTCAAAGTACGTGGTACTAGGGGAAGGCAAGTATGACTGGCACTTCAACCCTGAACAGGCTTAGGAGGTCAGTGACTATGCTAATTTCATGCCTCCTTGAAGTTCCAATGTTTCCCAAGTTTCTTTGATGATAAGGATCACCGGGATGTTATATGCTGAGCTTAGCTCTATACTTCCTGATTTTAAATCTCCCAGGGGAGGATGCTAGTAATCTGTACCTTTCGGATCACCTACATGTTTCTTGTTATTAGGTGTGATGGGGAAACTCTTCCCTACTAAATCACTAAACCAGAAAATTATTCCCCATTATGGTCACTTGGAATCACCAGAGTCTTCTCAAAACAAGTTTTGGTATCCCTCACAGTTAAAATATGGGGAACCCTCACTTAAATGATTTTCCTCAATGTTCCTAGCAATCCAAATGGTCCACTCAGAAGTCAACTTACTGATGTGGGATTTCGAGAAGTAAAATAGTCAAGAAACCTTGACTTGACACCACCAGATGTAACATCTATTGTTTTCTAAACTTTAATGCCTGGCAGACAAGACTATCAATTTTACTTCTCTCTATAAAAGATATTTTGCAAAAGGATTGCAAAGCTGGAATTTTTTAAGGTAAACATATATACAAATACATAGACAGGGGAAAAAAATGAAAGACTTACTTGATCTCTGGTTTTTGATAAAAAATAACTTTAGTCTCTCTTTAAATGTGTTTTCATTCATATAAAATTCAACTTGCACCCTGCAAACAAAAAATAAAAACATAATTAATCTAAAGACTAATATATAAGAAAATAAAAATAAATTATTTGATGTGATACATTGTATACTTTGAGTGAATCCCCACCACAGAAAAGGAGAATTGAGTAAAATGCTGATTTTTTTATTTTTGAGAGAAGCAGTTACTTTCCAATTTTAAAGATATAGTCAGTTCAAATATCGTATGTAGTTGATTTGATTATTTGTATCAGTGGATATGATGAGTGGTATGGGTGATTCCAAACAGCAATAATGCAAAAGTCTTTCATATGTGTTTTTGGAATAATTTTTCATGAGCGTTTTCCTAATTCTTTTCCCTGTCATCAGAATCAACTGCATGCTTAAAAAATTCAGGTTGAACTAACCACTCCAGATCTACTGTATCTGAAACTTAAGGGACTGGGCCTGAAAATCTATTTTTAGCAAGTCTTCACTTTATCTGGAGACTATTTGGGACACCACGTATGGAACACTTTACCTTTTTATTTATCTAGCTCATATTAAAATATATATGGATCAACAAAGGAGTCGTAGTGCAAGTGGAATGTTAAAGTCACCATAGAGAAGTTACAAACCAGACAAATCAATTAAGGGACTGAATATTCTACATTTAATCTACTATAAACTGATACCAACACTCTAAAACATAATAGCATTCTAATAAATGCATTTGCTTTCTCCCTAAATTCTAGCAAACTTCTCTTATGTGATAGGGCTTAAATAATATTTTCAAAATACTGAGTGAAAAGAAACATTGTGTTCAGTGCATGGTGACTTGTGAATAATCATCGTCTGAAATTTTCTTAGTTAAATAGTCTCAAACATATTTATTATAGGTTAGGATTCCAAAAAAATTAAGAAAACATTTTAATGCTTACACAAACAACAAAGACATAATCTCATTTTTCCTTATGTGACAAAATTTTGATAATGTAATCTATATAAACGAGATAGTTTTTTGTTTGTTTTTTGTTTTGCAAACAACAGGAGTTGTTGTTTGCAGGAGTACACAAAAGAGATAAAACTGGAGAAAAAATAATTGACATGTACTACAGAAATATTTCACTCCTAAATTCTAAGCTGCATGTTCAAGAAGATCCATGAATATTTTAAAAGCAATCTCTTAGGCCATAAAAACAAAAGCTCTTTTGTTATCAATTGCAAAACAAGTTTTATCTGTTATACCTTCTAGAAGACTTGAATTGCTCTTTTTCTCTTATTCCTAAAGAAAATATCCTCACCCATAAACATTTTTTCTTTTCTTTGCATCATTTTGTCATTTACTGTCCTCTTTTTTACTTTATATGTAAAATCACAAAAATCAACACATAAATCATGATTCTCTTTACTTGTTAATTTCTGTAGCAAGAAGCCATGAAAATTGCAACAACATCTTCTAGCAGAATACCTCTACATGCACGCCTGTGTGCATGCATACACCACTTCACATATATGCAAACCTTCACACTCACATGCTATAAAAGTACATGCACACACATGCAGTCCCACAACTCTACTAGTATCTTGGAAAGCCATGATTGGCTCTGTTTCCCTTGTTTATCAAATGAAAAGGACTTTATTTTAAATAAAGCAACTGTAACACTGATATCAAGCTAAATTAGTTCATATTTGCTATGGATACAAAAGCAAATTTGAGAGGACATATGGCTACTGCACAAGTAATAAAGCAAAGGCCATGTAGATTTGCTTCCTAGAATTATCAAATTTATAAAAATATGAGTCCATTCTTCAGTTAATATCAGGAGTGCACTACTGGGTATATAATTGAGGTGCATTTTTCAACTAAAATGAGATCATCTAAAGCCTGAAGCAAAAAATGAGG
The DNA here is from genome assembly GCF_028564815.1 of Eubalaena glacialis. NCBI lineage: Eukaryota > Metazoa > Chordata > Mammalia > Artiodactyla > Balaenidae > Eubalaena > Eubalaena glacialis. The sequence goes on along the minus strand of NC_083718.1, from coordinate 6,019,422 downwards.
GATCTGGAAAGTATTTCATTGGATGACAAGTTTAAGGAACTGGAAATGTTTAACCTAAATATGAAGAATGCGCACTAACAAAATGGCTGTCTTTAAATACTGAAGTGACCATCACTATTAAAATGAGATGATTCATAATATGATGCTCTATTGTATAGGATTAATTATAGAAAAATATGAGAATTATGAATGATATTACCCGATTTTGAAATGGCCATCATTATAAAGTGGAGAGCTCGCCAATCCATATAAATGTGCCAAAGACTAGATAAGAGCTTGCACGTGACTGGATTTTTTTCCTGAGGTAAAAACAATTTTGCATGGTGTGAGGTCTCTCATTAAATGACTTCGAAATTCCATTTTAATTATAATATTGTGTGAAGTAAAACTCTTCCTTTTTTTTTAATTAATTTATTTTATTTTTTTGGCTGTGTTGGGTCTTTGTTGCTGCGTGCTGGCTTTCTCTAGTTGCGGCGAGAAGGGGCTAATCTTCATTGTGGTGCATGGGCTTCTCATTGTGGCGGCTTCTCTTGTTGTGGAGCATGGGCTCTAGGCACATGGGCTCAGTAGTTGTGGCACATGGGCTCAGCAGTTGTGACTTGCGGGCTCTAGAGCATAGGTTCGGTAGTTGTGGCGCATGGGCTTAGTTGCCCTACTGCATGTGGGATCTTCCCGGACTAGGGCTCGAACCCATGTCCCCTGTATTGGCAGGCAGATTCTTAACCATTGGGCCACCAGGGAAGCCCAAAACTCTTAATTAATCTAGCGATCTCTCCAAGTCAATATCTCTGAGGACCATGGATGATATTAAAGCATAAATTTATACAAATGCTTTTCAAAGCTAAAATAAAAAAAACAAACAAAAAACAAGCAAAATGCTTCTTGACCCATGTCTTCTATCAGGTACAAAAAAATGTCCTTTGAGTTTACTATTTATAATATGGAGTGGATTTTTCTTTTATTTGATCCAACGGCAACTCTTTGGGAATCAAGGCCACTTAGTGTACTGTACACTTTCGGGAACTCTCCAGCACCATAAAGTTCTCTAGTACTCAGGGATTTAGGACAGAGTTTACTTTTTCTTTCCCAATTTTTTTCATGATTTTAGTTGATTTTAAATATCCTCTTGGTATTTCCCTTTCCAGATTTAAATGGGCTTTTCCTTCCTTCCTTCCTCCTTTTCTTCCCTCCTCCCTCTCTTCTGATCTTCCTCTTTCCTTCTTCTCTTCCTTCCTTCCTTCCTCTTTTATGGCCTGCCTCCTCCCATCTAACTTTATCTGAATTTATCTCCATCCAGGAGGTCATTTTAGTGGACTCAGACTATATGGTTTTGAACAATACACCAGGGCAAATCTGCCCTCATCACTCCTTAAAATGTCATTTTTCCACGTTTATACTCAAAATAAAATTAAGATCATTTTGTCACATTTATCCCAATATAATAGTGGAAATGGGTGTATTTAATAAAAAATAAAGTGGAGTTGCAATCCTTATCAGGCCATATCTGTTCTTACTGACATACGTTACCATTGGTTAATAACATTATTTTTATGTTAGTCAACAATGTTTTATTTTTTTATTTGGGCAGATGCTATAATTTTGTTTGCTATTCTAAAAGTGTTTTGTTCCAACCTTTAACTTTTGCTTTTGATACTGTAATTGACTACCATGTTGAACTTTCTCATAGGTAGTGATATTTTTCAGGTTTATTTTCTGAGTTTTCTAGGCAGACAATCATGTCATCTGGAAATCTCCAATATTTGTATTCCCATTTTACTGTTCTTGTCTTATTACATTGACTAGAACTTTTTGATGAAAAAAAGAATAATCAAATAACCATGGTGTGCATTCTTAGAAGGCTTCTAGTACTTTAGCAGTAATTATATTGTTGACCATGAGATTGAAATAAATACTTATGTTTTACTAAAACTCATAACAGGAATGAATGAATGTTGATGTTAAAAAAAACCTATCTTGAATCTATTAGTTGATGGTACATTTTTCTTTTTCTCTTGATTTATTGATTTGGTAAATTATTTTAATAGTTTTTCTATTAGGCAATTATTTTTTTCAATTGTGGAATAAGTTGTTTTTGTAATAGTGAACTATTCATGTAATTTACTGCTGGATTCATTCTCCTATATTTTAGGAGTTTTCTTCTATGCTCATAACTAAGATTGATGTGCTATTACCTTTAGATTACTCTAATATCTTCAAATACAGACTGAAAAACTCTCCAGATATTTTATGCTCTGGAACAATTTTAAGTACATAGAGATTTTTTTTGTATAACCATCATCAATTTGTCTTAACAATATCAACTGCCTTAATACTGATTTAAATGCTTTATTTTTTTCCCATTTCCCATTGCTCTGGTTACTTGAATTTAGCATAAAAATTATGCAGGATCTTGTTAAAAGGCAATTTCCTCGTTTCAGTCTTAAAATTCTTGTTTACTTTCTTTAAAATACCCAAAATAATTCTGACCCAGGTTGTCAGTGCACCATTCTTTCAGAAACACTTTTTTTTTTTTTGCTCTAATAATGCCTTGGACTCTGTTTAGGATGCCAAAGTTTTGCAGATATTCTCTTTTGGAAATTATGCTACATACAGATCATTACCAAAGGAAAATTCTTCCTCTGTGTCCACTTGGTGCTTTTCCCTTCCTGCCTTCCTCTGATGCTGTGATATTGGTCATGGAGTCCAGGTACCAGTTTTTCTACTGCTACACTCATTCAAACAAGGCAATATCTACCTGGACTTTCTGGTCTAACTGGTGTTCTTCCCTTCCAATCATTCTCTATGATGGTGACAGTAGCACTTCTTAGTCATATGAAGTAAGTCCATTAGATTGTAGGCTCCATGAGGGTGGGGACCATATTGTTCATGCTTATGTCTTAAGTATCTCTTAAGTTACTTGAGACCTATTAGGGACCTATTCCTGTTCAATGCCTGAATGAAGGTCCCCAGTTCTTTCTTTGGTACAAACCTTAAGGACTCTGAGTCGATAGTGTAGTGGAATAGATAAAGTCATCTTCCTTTCCTTAGGTTATAACTATTTTGAGGATGCAAAACTTGGGTTTGTGGTGAGCTGAATCCTCGTAAGCTCTTATTCCAACTTGGTCTACCTTGTGATTCACGATCATTCCCTGCAGGTTTTTTTTTTTTCAATTTTATTAATTTGGATGTGTTTGTTTATTTGCACCATCTCCCCATGATTTAATGAACATTTAGAAAAATATCCACTACTGTTGATTGATTTAATTTTTACAGTGTTGCTATGACTTGGGTAAGGCAGCCATCAACTTTATTTTATAGAGAAAAAACTTTAATTCAAATAATTTTAGTGACTTGCCCAAATTTATAGCTAGTACTGAGACAGAATTGGGACACTGGTCTTTCTGTTACTACTTCTTGCTTCCTGCCTCCTCATCAAGTTAGTTCTTCATTATTAGGAGAGTTCTAGGTCACCTGCAAGGTGTTACAAAAGAGCACTGCAAACACCAAACCCACACAGGGGTACTGAGAAGTGTTTGTTTAATACTGCCCTTTGATTATTGACTCTAACCCAGATTCCTATCCATTTCCAAATATTCACTCTTAACTTCAGGTAACTAAATTATTTAACAGAGCTACCGTTCAAGTGGAACCTTGTAAAAAAATAAATTAAAAAATAAGCCTACCATTAATTTTTCATTTTAAAAAATTAGTTTCACCAGTTCATGCTCTAGTGCTTCCAAAGGCCTTCTACCTGGCTTCCAATCTTTACTACATGCACAAAAAATAACCTCACTTTAAATACTTTGGAGTCCCTCCTAAAGCATTTCCCAACATCTTTTGGCCCATCTTATTCTTTTCATAATTATGCAAGCCTAACTTTTCCACCTCTTTTAGTTGGTAACATCTTATAAGGAGGCAGAGATTAATTCTGGAGACTTTCAATAGCATTCTCTGCATTTTAAAAATAAGATTTAAAATAATGTCATTTTCAGAAAGGGAAACCAGCTATTATTATATGCATATATATACATATATATACACATATATATGTGTTTAAATAGATATACGTTTATATATAGTACATGTACATATATATGTGTTTAAATAGATATATATTTTTATATAGTGATGATAGATAGATAGATAGATAGATAGATGTAATGGTAATAAGGAAAGATCCTGGGATGCTAATCACTCATCAATTTTCTTTCATTCTGGATAATGCTGATACCCCTCAATAATAGCATTTATGCTTTTGTCACTCCTTGGTAATCACAGCTTGCTGGTAGCTGGAAATACACAGTTTTGTGGTTTCCATGGGAAAACAATTTAGAAGTCCACCCAGGAGTACTTTTTTATTCAAGTCTCTCTTCAGTTTGAAAACTCATGTCCTCATGTCAATGTTCATTTTCAGGACCTACTCTCTGTACTTCCCCATTTTTCTAAAAATAATTAAATTTAAGCAATCCCAGTTTAACTTAAACCTATGCACAGGAAGCAAAACATAAAGAAAGCTAGGATAAGTATTTAGCTTTATTGAGGTATAAAGATACACTTTTTTCATCCTTAAATTGCAAAGAGATTTTGCTTCTTCATACCCTGGCCCAACTGCATGGTGGGGGGCAGGTCTGGATCAAGTAGGTATATATACATACGCATACAGGGTATAAAGATATATATATACACAAATATATGAACATGCATAAATGTAAACATATGTTCATAAAGTATAAAGCTGTTAGCCACAGGAAGGCGGATAAGCTTACATAATAACGACTACAGGTAGCATGGCCTCACCACAAGCCTAACGGCCTCCCAATCAAAACTCATAACAACTACAACATGTAAATCCTCTTTGCTTTTTCTGTATGCATATAAGATAAGAAGAGGATAGAAGACACCATGTAATTTCTAACTCAGATTGGACTCTTGCACCAGTCATTTTAAAGCCTTGAAGGAAAAATATAACGATGCTCCCACAGCCCAGGATTGCTAGGAATGGGCGGCATGATTAAATAGCAAAGCCCAGTTTGGGAAGAAACGTGTGTGTTTCGGGGGAGGGAGCTATTGGGTCTCAAATAGTCAGGGCATGGTCAACAGATACTAGTTGTTAGTATGAAACTGGAAATTACACAAAGACTTCCATATGCAATGAAAGAAGCACCTTTTAGTTTTATTGAATTCTTTGCACCAATGTCATAAGATTTTAAATCAGTTCTGCAAGCCCTCTCCCATTCTGCACCTCAAAAGTCATAGATCAGTAATAGTCACAGCTCACTGGGGACACACATTTCTTTAGGATTTCTTTTATTACTTAATATTCTTACTTAAGTAACATATATGATTTTAATAGATAAATCATACTGGGTTGAACACAGTTAAAGACATGGTCCCACAATTTGGAGAAAGAGGGGGAAACAGTCACAAATAGAATTTCACTCAATAAATATTACAATAAATCTAATGGGTTATCTAGAGAAACTGAATTTTTCCCCACAATAGTTTGTTGGTATGTTCATTTATTTGTTTATTTTGTAGTGTAGTATAAGAGCTAAGAGAGATAAGAGCACAGACTGTGGAATCAGATGATATGCATCTCATTATCAGATTTCCTAACTTTTATTCTCTGTAAAATGTGGATATTATTTCCATTAACAGGTTATGAAAATGAAAGAAGATACTTTCTATGTGAGACAAACAACTGGACAATGGCAAATAACTTTTTTCTGGTATGTTGGTAGTTTAAAAATGTTCCTAGAATAAACACTTATAAAGGGAAAAACAAAAACTGTGGATCACTGATGCCAATTTGATGTAGTTGATTCCTCCAAGATATATTTGCTTAGGAAAAATGAGGATAAAAGGCAATAAATAACTTCACTGTTTACTCCAGAAAACTCCTACAGATCAGTTTATTGGGGACAATGGTCCATTTACCTAGGCAAACACATCACTTATTTATAAGACATTAAGACTTGCATTGTCTTGTTACTTATTACTCATTAAGAGTTCAAAACCCTCACTTTGCTGTGTCGGCCAATGCTAAGTGACTTATCCTTTTTCACCATGAAAGATCCCTCTTACACCACTTGAGCCCTTATTCCAAAGCCTAATAAATATCTCACTTCTAACATCATCTTCTGAAGCATTGTTAATGCTTACTCACTAACTTCAGGGAGTTTAAATAAACTTAGTTTTGCTTCATTTACAAGCACCTGGTGACATGTCACTTATTTAAACTACAGTATAAAGGAAATTATCCTACATCTGCTGATTTATAACATAATTATTTTTACTCAATCATAGAAGATGCAGGCCTAGATTGTCATTTTTAACACTGCATGGTATTCTTCTATATATTCCTCTAAGTTAACAATGCACCATTTTTTCACAATTCTCTTACATACATAAATGGATTTTTAGGTTTTGTTGGTTTATTATGAAAAAAATAAGAAAAAATCATGCACTTTTCTAATAAATAATAAATATATTGTCTATATTTTTACTAAATAATATAAAATCTAAATGTCAAATCAATTTAAACCTATGTATATGACAAATAACCTAGCAGTAATCTAAAAATCTGGTTATCATCTTATTTTAACAGTCAAATAAGTTTCTCTTAGAGTACTTTCCCAATACTCTTTTCCCAAACTGTCCAAGAAGGTAGACAATGATACAGTTAAAATGTTAAACTGTTACACTACAGAAGCATTTGCTGTCAGTTTTGTCAGGAAAATTATCCAAAACTTGGAAGTAGGCAAAAGAGATTACTAGATGTTCTTGTAATAAAATGCTGGCCTTGACTTTGTATTTTCTGTGCATTTTTACAACTGTGGAGGAACAGACCTTAGTGAGCAAAGTTGTGTCAAGTAGACACGCAAAGAATCTCCACCCAACAAAAGAGAAAGCTCCAAAGGTTAATGCACATGGCCCCGTAGGACTTCTGGAGGTTCTGCTAACCCAACCACCTTATTCTGACATTGCCTGGAAACACGTAGCTTCTTCAGTACTCTACCAGTTTTAAATTAGTACTGTTTCCCTCCTTAATCAATGAGTTGAATATAAGTTTTGACAAGTTTTCATTTCATATTTGGATGAGGGACATGATCTTTTAACCTTTTGAAAACTGTACTCTAACAGTTCCTCCTCTAATAAGGACTTCTTATTAATTACCAGCATAATTTAAGTTGTCCCAAATGCTTTGGAAAACAATTTGGTATTTATATTATAAAATAAACCAAAGGTTCTATAAAATTCCAATCAAAATCACATAGGCAATGTTGTGGAACTTGATAAGCTGATTCTATAGAGGGTGAAAGATTAAACTAAATAAGACATTTGTGAAGAAGAATAAAGAATAGATATTTTCCCTACCTGATATCAAGACTTATGATCCTACAGTAATTAAAAGATTATAAGTATGGCACAGAGAAAGAAAAACTGATTAGTGGAATAAAACAGTCAAGAAGTTGACTCATGCATATATTGAATATTATTATGTAACAAAAAGAGTATGACAGGTCAATAGGAAAAAGAGGAACTTTCAATAAATTGATTTTTTAAATAGTGATCCAAATAGGAAAAAAAATGAAATTGGACCCCTATCTCATACCATATGGATTAAATCACCTTTACATAGATTAAGGAAACTTTTAAACTCTTATTAAAAAATAATGGTGAATACTTTTTTTGACATTTGAATAGTCAAATAGTACTTTAGATAGAAAAAGAAAATTATAAAAGAGGCTTTGCCTGGAAACATAGTATAAATCAATAAATAACGGATGGGCTCAGGAAATTCCCACAGCTCAATTTATAAATTTTAAATTTAAATTTTAAAGACAGTGGGAAGCAAGCTCACAACTGGGAGAAGATATGTGGATACAAAACCAGTAAAAGTTAAAAATCAAAAGTATATAAAGAATTCCTAAATCACTAAGAAAATAACAAACATGTAGCCAAAAGATGTGAAATGGCATCTAACATAAGAGGAACTATATTGGCTAATAAACCAAGGAGGAAATGTTCAACCTTATCAGTACTCAGGAAAATGCAAATAAGAGTCTATTGAGATAATATTTTATATCCATTTAATTGGAAAAAAATCAAGAAGCATAATAATGCCAAATGTTGGAGAGAAGGTAAATCAAAGGATTTCTTAATTGTGGATGGAGTATAAATTGGTGCAATCACTTTTGTAAACAATTTGGCATTATCTAATAAAATTGAATATTCACATATTTACAATTCAATCATTCCACTCCTAAATAAATGCCAGACAGAAACTTACACACATGCATGAGGATGCATGTACAAGAGTGTTCCAAAAAGCACTGTTCATGAAAGCACAGAGAAAAATCAGAAGTAACTCAAATATCCACTTACAGGGAAATAGGCAAATCTGGCATACTTTTACAATGGAGTATTGCAGTAAAAATTAATGAAGTATGCAATAATATGAATGGATCTTGGTAACCAGATGTTGAATGAAAGATGCAAGTCTGAGATGACTACATGTAGCATGGTGCCCACTTTGTCAAGTTCAAGAGTATCTAAAACCAAACAATAACTTGTTTAGGGATACACATAACATCTGTTAAACTATATTTGTTAAAAGGAAAAGAAAAGCCAAAATAAGGAGAGTGATGACCTCCAGGAGGGAGCAGGGAAGAGAGCAGAGGAATGCAGAGCTAGTTGTAAGTTATTAATAAAGTATTAGTTCTTTGAGTGTCCATAGGTATCTATATATTAATAAATTATGAATAAATGAAGGAAAGAATGAATGAATGAATGAAATGAGAGTGTGTCCATAGCACAATATGGGGTGTTACACAAACTAAAAATACAACTAAACTAATTCTGGGGATACAAAAAAATTCTTAAATATGTTATATTTATAAAAACTGGGGGTGAGAGGAACTCTGGGGTGCTACGTGAGAAATAATTTCCATACTCCACCAAAAAAGTAGATGACTCAAATCTATAACACAAGAAGGAATTTGTTACGGAGTCAGAGTGAATAGGGTTGGCAAGCTTGGATGGAAGGAGAGAGACACACCCAAGGCCTTTTCTGATATAAGAAATGGCAGGTACAAAGGGAAAAAAACATGTGAGAAAAAGTATAGTACACGTATGGAATTAAAAGGAGTTAAAATGGCTAGAGCACAGGAAGTGTATCAGGAAATAGCAATACAGGAAAGCAGAGAGGCAGAGAAGAAGCCAGATAATTAAAAGAACTTGAATAGAAGCCAAGAAATGTGTTAATAAACAGTGACTAACAATAACATGGAACTACTTATTGAAAATACCCAAGCACTACACTGAACATACAGATGTATTACCTCATTTAATTCTCAAGACATACCCTTAATGGGTACTATTACTATTTCCATTTTACAGATTAGGAGACAGAGGCATTTGCCCCAAATCACACAAATCCTAAATGGTGGACCTAGCATTCACAACCAAGCAGTCTAACTCCCATACGCCTAAGCCTGATGATATATGAGCTTTAACCAAGAAAGAAAAATCGTGGTATATAAATCAAATTTACTTTTCTTTTTGCTATTTTTTTACTGAGATATAATGGACCTGTAACCTTATATTAGTTTCAGGGGTACAACATAATAATTTGATATTTGTATACACGGTGAAGTGATGACCACAATCTAGTTAACATCCATCACCACAGGCAGTTACAATTTTTTGTGTGATGAGAACTTTTAAGATCTACTATCTTAGCAACTTTCAAATATGCTATACAGTATTTTAAACTACAGTCACCATGTTGTACATTACATGCCCAGGACATTTATTTTATAGCTGGAAGTCTGTACTTTGACCATCTCCACCCCAAATTTACTTTTTATTTTTTTAAGTTATTGTATTTCTTTCTGATTGCAAAATATAGTAAAACGGATTATAAAATATACAACCATAGCTGATAGACATTTTTGGAATTTATTGGATTAAATTTTATTGACACAAGAAATACTGCCTAACAATCCCACCTTCAACTATTTTAGTTTAGTCAATAAATATTATTCCTAAGACTGTATCATGATTAAGTACCATATAACTGAACATGGTAGACGTGGAATTTTGGCACCCAGACCCCTCTCCTTCAGTGATAGCTGGGTAATTGCTAGCTCTGAGCTGCTACAGGCTCTGCCTCGGTTGCAATGAGCCAGCCTATCTGAGATCACACCTTCCACAACCCAAAGTCCTATCAGGGTCTGCTTCCAGAGAATCCAGTCAGAGACACGGGCAATTACTGCTTCCAGAGAATCCAATCAGAGACACTGGCAATTACTTTAGATAGATTGTCTATGAGTTTAACGGCAACTCAACTTGATCAAAAAGCAAGCAACTGATTGTGATTAAATTGGCAATATATAGATAACAGCAAACTGCTTTATCACAAAAAAAGACTTCAAAGTAACTCAGGATTTTGCTTCTCACAATATGGTAAAACATATTCCATAAACTCTTCCCAAGTGAAATACCTTGAAAAGTTAAATAAATTATTAAACACACACACGCACACACACACCACACACCACTTTTTTAACATGTATGTCTTAGCTAGTAGGAAAGTAAGGGAAATTCTTAGAAGCCAGAAAAGACAAGAAATTAAGAAACCAGAGATATAAGTTAGCATTAAATCTGCTGTTCACGCTGGTGCTTTCTGCCAATTTTTGATGATATGGAGTTTCTATTTTGACAGACAGGAGACCTGGCAAAGAAATCCCCCATAGAAATCCCCTAGAAAGAACCAGGGTTATTGAAAAAGCAATGTACATCATCAGTGCATGAACTAAGGAAAATCCCTTATAGCAGAACGAAGATGTGAATGCACTTAGCCGTCTTGGCCATGCATTGATCCGTATTGAAAGAAATAAAGAGACACTGAGACTTGCTGTATTCATTTTCTAGAGCTGCCATTACAAAATACCCGGGTGACTTAAACAACAGAAATTTATTTTCTCATAGTTCTGGAGGCTGGAAGTCCAAGATCAAGGTGCCAGCGGGTTGATTTCTCCTGAGGCCTTTCTCCTTGGCTGGCAGAGGGCACCTTCTGTGTCCTCACGGGATCTTCCCTCTGAGTTCAAGCATCCGTGGTGTCTCTGTGTGAGCAAATTTCCCCTTTTTACAAGGACACCAGTCAGATTGGATTAGGGCCCATCCTGATGGCCTCATTTTAACTTAATTACCCCTTTAAAGGCCCTGTCTCCAAATACAGTCACGTTCTGAGGTACTGAGGATTAGGATTTCAACATAACGAATGTTGTAGGGCACAATTCAGCCCATAACACTTACAAACAATAAACCTAAAATCATTGGCTCCAATTCCTCACCTCTTGTTCTTTCTTAAGCCTATTCCACTTCTCCACCAAATCTGCAATCATCAAGGTCACCAGTGACCTCTACGTGGCACGATGCAGAAATCAGGTCATCTTACCTATCCTATCAGCATTGGGCATAGTCGATCACTTCCTCATCCTTGAATCCCCTTCTTCACTCTATTCTCTTGGTTTTCTTCCACCTTACAGTTTACTCCTCCTGGGTATCCTTGGCTCAGTCATTCCCTTCTGTCCTTAAAATCCATCCTTTTGCAGCTATACTCAAAGAGTAATGAATCTCTATGCCCAAGTTTGCCAAATTTATATATCCTGCCCACTCCTCTCTCCTAAACTCATACATTCAAATTCAACTGCCTACTCAACTTTTCTACTGGGGTCTCTAGTGGATGTCTCCAACTTGGCATAACCAAGACCTAAATTTCTGATTTTTTCCCCTGAAATCTTCTCCCAATCTGAGCTGATGTTAAATCCATGCTTCTGGTGGTACACACAAAAAGTCAGGTAGTTATACCCAAATCCTCTTTTCACTTGAGCACATATTAATATTATTCTCCAGAGTTCTTTGAACAGTACAAATCTTTTGGCAGAATAAGAAAGAAGAAACTTTTTTAAAAAAACGCTTATAATCAACATGTTTGGTCAACACCAGCTTGCAAGAATGACCTAAAGATATTTAAACCTGCCTGCAGGTTAAAATTGATTTTCAAGGCAAGGTATGGAAAAACAAAGTGAAACAGAACTTCAAGTGATAAATACAAATACTGAACCCAAATGGAAACTTCATCCATGTATCAATCTAAAAAAATAGGTGCAAAATATTTCACATCACTGAAAGAACTGTGATGTGCAAAGTCTTCTATTCTGAGGCATGACCTTTAATTAGATACCACTGCAAAAACTGCCAGATTAGATACCTAGGGATGTACAGTGATACAGAGGGAAGTATTGGAAAGGAAATAACCACCCACTTTCTTCTTCCCATCACCTTATTGTGTCTGAGAAAGGAGATACTCTGATCTACCTGCTAATTTTCCCTGTGCTATCCCCTCGCTCCCCCCAATTAATTCCAATTCTATCATCCAGAGTTCTATAAAAATTCAGGATTAGTTTGAGGATGAAATTTGTCATCGCACAGTTTCTTAAAGCCTCATTAAATCGCAAGCTCCACTAGAGCGATACTTATCAGCTTTTGCTTATAACTGTTTGCCCAGGGCCTAGAATATAGTGGATGTTCACTAATATATATGGAATTAAAAATTATTTGGCAGTAGTTGCTTCTGACACCACGTTAGCATCCAAAGTTGACAACTATCAGCATGCAGAGGCTGGCAATCTGTGGCTACTGCCATCTGGCATCTATGCTGGGCAACAAGAACTCCCAAGTTACCTTGCTCCAAAAGGAAGAACACATTTGTCAGTTTGCAAATGCATGCTTCTGATTTGCTGTGGATAATATGGATACTCTAGCATGCCATAGTCACTCTTTACTTTCTCAACCAGACTTAATTATCATACGGGTTACTGGGCTTTTAAATTTGTGGGTCCACTACTTTTCAATAAAAAATATTCAGCTGGATCTTAAGAAAAATGAACAACTCAAACTAATTAAGCTTTCTTTTGCCTTCCTTCTCGGCCTTGCTCTGCTTCCTTCAGGTCTCATTTCAGATGCCACCTGAACCTCCTTCCTCACCAAAGTCTTTAAGTGACACACATGTATTTTTGCTTAGCGCACTTAATTCCTTTGACCATAGTGCTTATTATAATGTATCAGAATGATCTTTTTAAAGGTGTCTATCCATCAAATAAACCTTACAGAGCACAAAACTAGTTCTACGGCATAGAACGCAGAAATGTGAAAGAAGGAAAAAGTTAACTTTTAAACAATATTTACATAATTAGAAATTTGGTACATTTACATTTTGAAAATGTATACCCTCCTTGAGCAAAGCAGAAACAGCTTAGCTTAGTGCTTTGCAAGAATAAAGAGCAAAAATAGACTGAAATAGACAGGAAGCTACCAAGTACCAGATGGAATGCATCATTAATAACATCGAACTATAAGCCTCATCAAGAGTTGATTTGAGGGCATGTTTCTTGCTGTGTGTCCCTCCAAAGCTGCTAGTAATGGCTTTGCTTGGCTCTAAAATTGTGAGCGCAGGAACTGTGTCTATTTTGTTCATTTTGATTGTGTTCTCAGAAGCTAACACAGTGCCAGGTACACATAATAGGTACTCAATATATTTGCTGAGTGTTGAATGAATTTTGCTATAAAAGTTTGCTTTTTGCTCGTTATTATTTACATTCTTATCTGCCAAATCATACTGTCAATTTAAAATCTCTTCTGTAGATGTTTCTAATTTTCCATCATCCTTCCTTTATACATTCTGATGTGGAGGCATATTTGAAATTTCCACCCAGTATTTCCTTCAACCTTCACTCCTCAATATTTTCTTCTCTGTGGGAGAAGTACTATTGAAAATACATATATTTTTCTTTCTGATACTTTCAGAATAACTATTGCACTTCACAAAAATTACTGATAAAATGTGGCTAAAAATGTGTATCATGTGAACGTTGACTTATATATTTACTTAAATATTTAAATAAGTACATGTACAGTATTTGAATAGTAATTTATATATTTAAATAACTAATCAGTGGCATCTCTATATTTATATAAAAATATAAGATAGTTGATTTCCATTTATTTATTTCTGTTGGATATTTTTCTTTTACATATTAATAAATCACTAAATTCCAAAAGTATCACTTTGGTAATTCTGCCAAAACATGGCTTTTAGAATCGTGAAACTATTTGCCCCTGAAATGAAACATGTAAGATATCTCCCAGATCAAATAAGTCTGAATTACAATCATCAGTTTTTAAGAGGGAAACAAAACTGAATAGAGCTCATCTCAAAGAACAAATGAAACAAAGCCACAATAGATGACAGAATCCATCCTAGATGGATGGATTAAACCTCTTGTCAGAACCCAAGTCTCTGGTTTAGGGAAACTGGAAAATATGTTTTAAAGTACTAAAAAAATTGGGGAAAATGCTGGGTCCTGGCTCACCATCATTGATAATATTCATGGAAAGGAACTATGAAGATGGTTGTAAAGCATTTGTAGCATTTTTGAAATGAAGGCAATTTTACCAGCAACCACAGCTATGGGTATAACTACAGCATGACCCTTTCAAGGATCCTGAGGTTTGTCACCAGAACTCAGAAAGCTGCCACCTCACATTCTAATCCCTATTAAGAAGGCTTCCAACTCTAAATATCAATACAAGGCTTTTAGTTTTCTGTTAAAAGGTAGGCATTCTACACTATAAAACAGATGATAAGCTCAAGAACACTAATACCATGCAAACTTGCTTACCACTCTAGTATTTATGAAAATATGAATATTTCATTTTTACATTTATAAAAGTTGAGCAAGCACTGGCTCACCATTAACAAGGAAGGTGTTCCTTAGAATTAGAAAAAAGTTGAAGTGAAATTAAAGCCTCATTATAGATACATCTTGTGAAAATAATTGAGATTCAATTGTAATGGAATTTTTCTTCTTAATGATGGAATCATACTTTCCCTCATTTAAAGAAAAAATGGAAATGCCAAGAATATGTGTCGTTTTATCTAACAACCAAAGAATATAAAGATCTCTATAATTATATTTAACAATATGTTTATGCAGAAAGAATCTCTACTTGGCAATTCCATTTCAAACTAGCTTTCACTTTCTCCATGCATATCCGACAATTCTACCCTTTTTTTCGTATTAAACTTGTTTGTAAATGTACTTGGTATTAATTCATGTTAACAAAAGTTAAAATTAAAGTGAAAATATTAATTTTGTTGTCCATAAATGTTATAGGTCTCTTATATACAAATGCTGAAAGATACTACATATGCAAAAAGTATTATTAATAGAGATGCCAGCAGTTTCTGAAGAACAGATTTACATATACCAAAACAATGTTATAATTTATACAAAGAGTCAGTAAAATCTGCAGTAATGAAGTTACTAAATCTTACATGTTTATGCTTCGACTAAAAAAACTTGCAGATGCCTGAATTGACTATATTATTTGCTATGTGTTATATCACTTAAGACTTCAGTTTGCAATTGAGGAAGCAAACCTATTCAAACTATCTTAAATTAAAAAGGAATTTAAACTCATTCATAATTGAAAAGTGCCAGCCTGGAATTGACTGCCGGAATGGCTTGAAGCAGGAGCTCATCAATTTCACTGACTTTATTTTTCTCCATCTCCCAACTTCATTTCCCTTACTTTATCCTGAAACGGATTTTCCTTTATGGTAATTAGATGTCTACAACTCCTCCAGAAATTGCATCTGTTCATGTGAAGTGCAGAGAAAAAGAAGCAAGTCTTTACCAGAATCTCATTGACCACAGGGTGTCAATGGATCTGATTGTGCCATATATCCATCCCTAAATTAAACACTGAGGTCAGGGGATGAAGTTCTCTGATTGGCTTAGCCTTGGCCATATACTTCGGCCTCAAATCTGGAGCTTAATTAGGGGTGGGGTGGAGGGAGGAAGGCACTAAAGCCCATGGACTGAGATGGAGGAATTGGTGGTTTTCCAGAGAGAAATCAAGAATCAAGATCAAGAATGAGCAACTGGATGCCAGTGGTATAAAATAACTAAAGAGGCAATATGATGTATGAGATGATGCAAACTATATGATGTAAAACAATACAGTTCACATTAAAATCACACATAATCAGATTTATTTTCAGTGCTAAGCAAGATCTTCATGTTCCTATATCTTAAATATCGTTATCATAAATAATATTGAAAAATGACATTAGAAGTGCATTAGGACATTTCTACCTTGAATTTAGTATTTGGGGTATCAGTTTATTGAGGCAGTTCCTAGCTACCAAAATTTCACTTTGCATACATCTCTAGCTACAAGTAGATAGGAAAATCAAATTAGATACAATTTTGTGTTAAACTGTCCCCTAGCTTAGAGAAAATTAAGTTAAATAAAATGCCAGGTTTCAACTTTTATAAATACAGGGAGTGTTTTGTTATATAATCTTCAGTTTTTACATCTATTTTATATTGTTATGACTGGAATAGAGAAAGGGAAGGAAGGTGATCATGAAAAGGTGGCAGGGTTTCATAAGCCACATTAAGGAGTTTGAAATTGGACTTTAAAGGTAACGGGGAGCCATTTAGATAGAGAATTATTCGTTATGTCTGTGGTTTTTGATAGTTCTAATCAGTATAGACATTGCATTTAAAGGGTCAAGGTTAAATATGAGGAAACCCCAGTAGTCCAGGAAAAAGGTGATGTTAAGTAAATTTAAAAACGAACACTTATTTAGGGCTAGAAATAAGACAATTTGGTGATCTGTTGTATATCAAGGTCCCTGTGGAGAAAAGAAGTCAAATTTGACTCCCAGATTTCTAGCTCAAGCATCTGATTAGATGTGGTGTCATTTAACAGGAGAGCAAATATCAGAAAAGTGATATTTCAGTGATTTTTAGTTGTTGGAGAATAGCTAGTGAAGAGATAGAAAATGACAAAATCAACATTCTCAGTAACTGTTTCACGGTCATTTGTGGATTTTCACAAAGCAGCAAAAAATGTGAGTCTTTAGGGCAAGTTTCCAGCTGAGGTTGAACAAGATGTTCTAACTTCTTTTATATATATATAAAACTTCTCATACTTTGAACAAGTGCCTTTTCTATGGTCTATTTAGTGTCATGTTTTTTGCATTTTGTGTGCTTTTTGTTGGTGATTTCGCTGTTCAAAATAACCCTCAAGCCACAATGCTGAAGTACTGTCTGGGTTCCTAGATGCCAGGCTGGGATGTACCTTATGGAGAAAATATGTTTGTTAGATAAGCTTCATTGAGGAATAAGTTAGTGTTATTGGCTGTGAGTTCAATGTTCCTTCAGAAAAAGGAAGTTCACCGATCTGTATGTGAGCCTGCTCTGGAAAATGTCTAATTGAGATCTATAGTGTATGATGAAGCTATGGAAAAGTTGGAAAACTGGCTAAATGTGTGGATTCATGAGATGTGAACAATGAGATGTTCACACATGCATACATGTATACAAATTATATATACAGTTAACCCTTAAACAATGCAGGGGTTAGAGATCAGTCAAAAATTCACTTGTAACTTTACAGTCGGCCCTCTGTATCCTTGAACTTAACCAACCACAGACCACGTACTACTGTAATGTTTACCATTTAAAAAAATCCACATACAAGTGGACCCACGCAGTTCAATCCTGTGTTGTTCAAGGGTCAACTGTATATATATTGTATAAACATAGATATAATATGAAGTATCACTTGTACTAATCCTTGATCAGGACCTACCTTGTAGTTATACTTGCATAGTATAATGTATTCTTGTCTGTTCTTCAAATGTTACCAACACAAAGGCACTAACTGCCTTATACATTTTTACATTCCCCACAGTGTGTTGGTTCTACAGTATACCCCTCAAAATTTCCTGTTGAAGAAACAAAGGGTTTTTGGAAATGGTAAATTATCTTTTATTCATTTTAATGGCAATGGAAAAGGTAGACCTCAGAGCATTTATGAGCCATTTATTAGCTTCAGTAATTTGCCTTTTGTTATCAAAGTATAAGGTTTTACTACCACAAAGGCTGAAAGCACACACACAGAAATCTATCACACGAAAATAAAGTTGGTTAAAATTAACTGAAATGTGTTCCGAATTATTCACACATAATGACACTTTACTAGCAAAACAGGGTGACCTAAAATCAATGGTATTAATAATCTAACAAATTTCCCCAATAAGAGGCCGTTATCTCTACAGTTTCAAGTACTTTAAAAGCTGCTTGAATTTCTTTCACGGGGAAGAATATTAATAGGAAACCATTATTCCGCTTATAAATCAGCATGTGTCCTTTGAAAGTAGCATATATTTCTAGCATATGAAGGATATATGCTTAATAACTCAGAATATTTCATTTAAATAAAAAAATAAAGTTGCAATTTGAAAAGTTTCCATTACTTTAAATAATTTAATGTGAAACAAAGTTCCTGATGCACATGAAGGAACATAATTCATATAAAGAAATATACGAAGCTTCAAGTTGAATTCATTTCTCACTGTAATCTGCAGATGTTCAAACGATTTTTTAATTTGTTTAGTTCAGCAGTTGCCATGAAAAGATCCAATCTGTAGGCCAAGAAACTATTCAAGAAACCTGTTTTTACACTTATGCATCTTCAACAATTAACATAGCTCAAGCACTTTGTCCCAAGTATGTGCAAGGCAAATTGACAAGTATGGGTAAAAGGAAACAGAAGGAAAAAACAATCCCAAATGACTAATATGAGCAAGAGGAAAAAATTTTCATCACCAATAAAAATTTTCATCTCCAAAATGTACTTGTACTAGATTAATCATAAATACCATCTTAATATATGTCTGCTATATGCTAAGAATGTATTTTTTATTAATTTTTATGGTTGTATACAACTAATGTACAACATTAAGCTCGTTCAGGTGTACTACATAATGATTTGACATTTGCATACATTATGAAATGATCACCAAGATAGGTATAGTAACCATCTTTCACCACACAATGTTATTACAATATATGACCATATTCCTTATGCTATATATTATATCCCTGTGACTTACTTATTATAAAACTGGAGGTTTGTACCTTCTAACCCCTTCACCTATTTTGCCCACCACTCTCCATTCTGGCACCCACTGGTTTCTTCTCTGCATCTATGAGTCTGTTTTCACTTTGTTTTGTTTATTTCTTTTGGTTTTTAGATTCCACATATAAGCAAGTTTGTGTGTTGTCTTTCACTCTCTGACTTATTTCACTCAGCATAATACCCTAGTCACAAAAAGATTTCTCCTTTTTTATGGCTGAGTTACATTTTATTGTGTGTGTATATATACATACATATATATATATATATACACACACACACATACATACATATATATCACCTCTTCTTTATCCATTCATCTATCAATGGACACTTAGGTTGCTTCCATATCTTGCCCATTGTGAATAATGCTGCAATGAACATTGGAGTGTATATATCTTTTTGAATTAGTTTTTTTTTTTCTTCAGGTAAATACCCAGAATTGAAAGTGCTGGATCATAGGGCATTTCTATTTTTAATTTTTTGAGGACTCTCCATACTGCTTTCCATAGTGGTTTCACAAATTCTCATGCTCACCAATAGTACACTAGTGTTCCCTTTTCTCCACATTTTCATCAACATTTGTTATTGGTAGTCTTTTTGATGATAGCCATTCTGTCAGATGTGAGGTGGTATCTCACTGTGGTTTTGATTTGTATTTCCCCGATTAGTGATGCTGAGCATCTTTTTCAGTTACCTGTTGGCCATTTGTAGGTCTTCTTTGAAAAAATGTCTATTTAGGTCTTCTGCCCACTTTTTAATCAGGTTATTTGCATTTTTGATGTTCAGTTGTATGAGGTCTTTGTATATTTTAGATATTAACCCCTTTATCGGATACATGGTTTGCAAATATCTTCTCCTATTCAGCAAGCAGCCTTTCTGTCTTGTTGATAGTTTCCTTCACTGTCCCAAAGCTTTTCAGTTTGATGTAGTCTCATTTATTTTTGTTTCCTTTGCCTGAGGAGACAGATCCAAAAAACTATTCCTAAGACTGACGTCAGAGTGCACTGCCTGTGTTTTCTTCTAGAAGCTTTATGATTTCAAGTCTTACATTTAAGTCTTTAATCGGTTTTGAATTTATTTTTTTATATAGTGTGAGAAAGTATTGTGCTGGCCAAAAAGTTTGTTCGGGTTTTCTGTAACATCTTATGGAAAACCCAAACAAACTTTTTGGCCAACCCAATAGTTCAGCTTGATTCTTCACTGTAGCTGTCTAGTTTTCTCAACACCATTTATTGAAGAGGCTCTCTTTTTCTCATTGTATATTCTTGCCTCCTTTGTTATGGGTCAATTGAACACATAAGTGTGGTTTTATTTCTGGGCTCTCCACTCTGTTCCACTGATTTATGTGTCTGTTTTTGTGACAGCACCACACTACTTTGATTACTGTAGCTTTGTAGTATAGTTTAAAATCAGGGAGTGTGATACCTCCAGCTTTGTTCTTTTCTCTCAAGATTGTTTTGGATATTCGGGGTCTTGTGTGTTTCTATACAAACTTTAGAATTATTTGTTCAAGTTCCATGAAAAACACCGTTGGTATTTTGATAGGGAATGCACTGAATCTGTCTTGGGTAGTATAGTCATATTAACAATACTAATTCTTCCAATCCATGAGTACGTATATCCATTTGTGTTGTCTTCAATTTCTTTCAACAGCATCTCATAGTTTTCCAAGTACAGATGTTTTACCTCCTTGGTTAGATTTAGTTCTAGACATTTTATTCTTTCTGGTGCAATTGTAGGTGGGATTTTCTTAATTTTTTTCTGATAGTTTGTCATTAGCATATAGAAACTCAACAGATTTCTGTATACTAACTTTGTATCCTGCAAATTTACTGAATTCATCAATGAGCTCTAATAATTTTGGGTGGAGTCTTTAGCTCTTTAGGAATTTCTACATATAGAATCATGTCATCTGCAAAGACAGTTTTACTTCTTCTGTTCCAATTTGGATTCCTTTTATTTCTTTTTTCTTGACTGCTTGCTGTGGTTAGGACTTCCAAAACTATATTGAGTAAAAGTGGTGAGAGTGGGCATCCATGTCTTGTTCCTGATCTTAGAGAAAATGCTTTCAGCTTTTCACCATTGAGTATGATGTTAGCTGTGGGTTTGTCATATATGGCCTTTATTATGTTGAAGTCTATTCCCTCTGTACCCTCTATACTTTGTTGAGAATTTTTATCATAAATAGACATTGAATGTTGTCAAAAGCTTTTCTTCATCTATTAAGATGATCATGTAATTTTTATACTTCAATTTGTTAGTGTAGTGTATTAGGTTGATTGACTTGCAGATATTGAAACATTCTTACATCACGAGAGGAAATCTCACGTGGTGAGAGTTTATGATCCTTTTAATGTATTGTTGAATTTGGTTTGCTAATATTGGTTGAGGATTTTTGCATCTATGTCTATCAGAGACATTGGGTTATAATTTTCTTTTTTTGTGGTGTCTTTTCTGGTTTTGGTATCAGGGTGGAGCTGGCCTTGTACAATGAGCTTGGAAGCCCTCTTTCCATTTCAATTTTTTGGAACAGTTTGAGAAAGATAGGTGTTAACTCTTGTTTAAATGTTTGGTAGAATTCACCTGTGAAGCCATCTGGTCCTGGACTTATGTTTGTTGGAAGTTTTTAAATTACTGGCTCAATTCCATTCCTGGTAATATCTGTTCAAATTTTCTATCTGCTCATGACTCAGTTTTGAAAGATTGTATGTTTCTAGGAGTTTATCCATTTCTTCTAAGTTGTCCATTTTATTAGTGTATAATTGTTCATAGTAATTTCTTAGGATCCTCTGTATTTCTGTGGTGTCAGTCATAACTTGTCTTCTTTCATTTATGATTTTATAGATTTGGACCATGTCTCCTTTTTCCTTGATGAGTCTGGCTAAAAGTTTATCAACTTTATCTTTTCAAAGACTAAGTTTTCTACTTTTTTTTTTAAGTCTCTATTTCATTTACTTCTGCTCTGATCTTTATTCTGTCTTTCTACTAACTCTGGGCTTAGTTTGTTCTTCTATTTCCAGTTTGCTTAAGGTTGGATTATTTATTTGAGATTTTTCTTGTTTCCTGAGGTAGGCTTGTATCACTATAAACTTCCCTCTTAGAACTGCTTTTGCTTCATGCCATAGATTTTGAACCAGTGTATTTCTGTTTTTGTTTGTCTCCAGGTATTTTTTAAATTTCCTCTTTGATTTCTTCAGTGAACCACAGGTTGTTTAGTAGCATATTGTTGACCCTCCATGTGTTTGTATTTTTTGCAGTTTTTCTAGTAGTTGATTTGTAGTCTTAGACTATTGTGGTTGCCAAAGATATTTGATATGATTACAATCTTAATAAATTTATCAATACTTTTGTGTCCCAGTATGTGATCTATCCTGGAGAATGTTCCATGTGTACTTGAAAAGAGTGTGTATTCTGCTGCTTTTGGATAGAATGTTCTATAAAAACCTATTAAGTCCAACTGGTCTAACATGTCATTTACTGCCAGTGTTTCCTTATTAATTCTGTCTGGATAATCTGTCCATTGATGTAAGTAGGGTGTCAAAGTTCCCTACTATTATTGTGTCACTGTCAATTTCTCCCTTCATGTTTGGTCCCAGAGGTCTATTAAACTATCCTCATTTTTAAAAATTCTATTTTCTTTTTTCTGTTCAGCATAGGTGATTTCCATTACTCTTTTAATTCTCTGATCCATTCCTCTGCATCATCTAATCTACCATTGATCCCCTCTAGTGTATTTTTTATTTCAATTGTTTATTTTTCAGCTCTGTTTAGCTCTTCTTTATATTCTCTAACTCTTTGTTAAAATTCTCACTGTGTTCATCTATTCTTCTCCAGAGTTCATTGAGCACCTTTATGATCATTACTTTAAATTCTTTATTGGATAGATTGCTTACCTCCACCTCATTTAGTTTTCTGAGGTTTAATTTTGTCCTCTCATTTGGAACATATTCCTCTATCTCTTTGTTTTGCCAAATTATCTGTGTTTATTTCTATGTATTAGGTAGGTTGGTTACATTTCCTGATCTTGGAGAAATGGCCTTATGTAGGAGGTGTCCTGTGAAGCCCAGCAGCACTCTCCCATCTGGTCACCAGAGCTGTATGATCTAGGGGTGCCCCCTATGTGGACTGTGTGGGCCCATCCATTGCAGCAGGTCCAACTTCTCTGGGTGCACTGTAGGCAGAGCTGGCCCCTGGCCTGCTTGGCTGCCAGGTTCTGCCCTTTACTGTGGCCACAGGCCAGCTGGTGGGTGGGGCCATTTCCTAGTGCAGCTGGCTGTGGGGCCCAGGAGATCTTGGGGCTGTGCTGGCCCACTATTTTGTGTGGCCAGGTCTGAGGGCAGCTGCCTATGGGGGCCAGGGACCCCCTGACTGGTGCTGGCCCACCGATGAGCAGGGTTGGGTCCTGGTCACTGGCTGTAGGGCCCAGGTTGAGCCTGGGGCTGGTGCTGACCTGCTGGTGAGGGGGTAAGCCCCCAGCACTAATAAGATAGAGGGAGAATTCCCAAAATGGTGCTTGCCAGCCCCAGTGTCCTTGTGGTAGAATGAGCTCCACAAAATGACTGCTGCCAGTATCTACGTCCCCAAGGGGAGTTCAAGTTGCTTCCTGCATTTCTGGGAGGACTGCCAAGATCAGCAAGTGGTCTGACCCAGGCTTCTTTCAAATACTGCCTGTGCACTGAAACTCTGAGCATGTGAGATTTTGTGCATGCCGTTTAAGAGCAAAGTCTGTTTCCTACAGCCCTCTGGCCCTCCCATAGGTAAGCCCTGCTGGCCTCAAAGCCAGACATTCTGGGGACTTGTCTCCCAAGTGCAGGATCTCCAGGCTGGAGAGCCCAATGTGAGGCTCAGACCCCTTGCTCCTTGGGGAGAACCTCTGCAATTGTGATTATCCCCTCACTCATGGGTTGCCTACTGTGGGGTGTGGGTGTTAACTATAGCACATCTCATTATGGTTGGTTCATTCTTTATAACTTTAATTGTGGAAAATGTTTTCTGCTTGTCTTCAGGTCTTTCTCATCAATATTTGCACTATAAATACTTGTAATTTTGGTGTGTCTCTGGGAGGGGGTGAGCTCAGGGTCTTCCTGCTCCACCATCTTAGCCACACACTTGGCATATTTTTTTTTCTAATATTACAAAATAACTAAGAATTATTATTCTCATTATACAAATAAGACAGATGGGGCTCAGGAAGTTCAGTATTTACCCAAGATCACACTGCTAGTAAGTCATGAAGCTGGAATCTAAAAGAAGTGCAAGTTTGCAATGAAAATAAAATGAATCTTGAAGACTTACCCCCATATTTCTTACAGTTTATCTCATAAAATCACTACATGTAAAGGGCCATAAGTCCTTCTGCACAAAAGTTCTTTGCAATTAGATTTATAGTTAGAAACTGAAGCCCAGAGTAGGTAAGCGATGTGACTCAGGTGCATCCCTTTCACACATAGTGTCAGAGCAAAAACCGAACACAAGTCTGATTCTCAGATCATGGCTCTTGCTGATGTATTAGATTTCTTCTGCCATATCTCCCCTACTTTTAACTTACCAACTTTCTTAGCTTCAAATCAATTTTGATTAACTACCTCTAATAAACCTTTTTTAAGAAAAAACAATACGATAATGATCAATAATGGAATGACAGCCATCCTGTCACTAGTCTTATACTCCCGATAATCATCTCTATGGGAAATGACCACTTGCAGGTAAAAAATTAAAAGGTTATGCTTTGTCAGTCAAAATAGCCTGTCTCATTTTTAAACAATGTTTTAATTTCTTTAGTACATCAGTGCTGTGATCATTGTAAACACATGATCATTGAAAACAAGTCCTTTTGATTTTGCATAAGATAATACCTTCTGGAAAGTGAATAAGATGTGGAATTACTCTGAACAAACATTTTACCCCCAATATTACAACCCTGGGTGGCCCCAAGCGTTTACAAATGCTGAAAAATATCTTCAGATACAACTTATTTTATTATTCTTTGTTTTCCTCTGAGCACAACAGGAAATTCTTAAGCTGCCATTTCAATTGCAAAAACAAATTATGGGTGATCCTTTCCTCACTTCTCTCAGAGTGACTCTTTTTGTTCAAGCAAGGATCAAAAAGAAACGGCATATATTAACTTCTAATTTTCTAATGATATCCAAGCCAAAGAAGGTATTATTGACCTAAGAGCCAATAATAAATGCAATAAATCTTTATTCACTATGGGTTATCGCCCAAACTTTTACTTGACTACAGTCCATTTAAGGAAGAAGCATTTTAGTTTTAAGTGTTGATCATAAAATACATAATCATTAATGGAGTAGAGATATATCTTTTATGGGAGTTTCCTTTTTACCGCCTCAGACTGCTCATCAGTAATAAAAATTGGTTAGAACTTCCCTTTCCTATTAGGTAGAATTATTCCCTTGACTGGTGACATCAATGTATCTGGAACAACCCATCTGCAAGGCTGACAGCCTGGCCTAAAACGTGCCAATAAAAGAAGCAGAAGCAGGAGTTGGCATTTGAGAGAAAGCTATTGTAGTCAGTCAAGAGCAGGAAAAGTCAGGCAAGACATATCTATGCATTAGATTGCCCCATACCTGTCATGCTTACAGTTATGCTATACATAAATATTTAACTATTGAATATGTATCTTAAAATAAATAATGTGATTGAATGACTTTTTTTTAGAACAAACGTTGGGCTTAACATATTCAAAATACCTTCCATTTAAATAAAAATGTTAGAAACAGAATATTATGTTGAATCAGAGCAATTTAATAATGATTTAAAGTGGGATCATATGTTATATACTCAATTATGCTATGGTATCTCAAAAATAAATTGCTAAATTAAATATTACTAAATGCTAAAAGAATTTTCTTAAATGTATCTCTCTTTGTGATCATTAAAATAAATATATTAAAACATGCAATATAAGTTCACTGAAATCACGAATTATTAAAAGTACTCTGGGATATTAGTAAATTAGTAAAGAACAAATACTGATAGCTCTATCCATGTCAACATAAGCACTTGAACATTGTTTTCATTTTTTCAGCCCCTTGATGTTGTAGCTTACCCTACAGTACCTTTCTCGTGAGTCAGATATTGATGGCTGAAGTCATGGAAAAGGCACAAAAGTGGAACCACAAGGAACTAGCTGTGGAGACATTATGATCTTCTGCTCAGGTATTTGTTCAAGAGAAAGAAATGTGTTTACAGCCACAAACTCCTTTCATCCAGTTGCAAGATCAAAGGAATGAAGACTTCTGTTTTTACCATGACTTTAGAAAGATTTGATAGGATATCAACATTTCGGCTCCAGCAGCTGATTCTAATTTCTTTAATGCTATCTGTAATTCGGCGTTGCTTGACAGACTATTAAGGAAATGTCCATGATGCAGGAAGACCAGCGCATGCTAACATAATTATTCCACAGAACACTGTGCATAGTGAATAAATTGTCACAACATTCCTCTCTATTTCTTTCTAAGAATCTTTTATTTATCTGTATTTAGTCTTGGGATGTTTGATGTTCAAAATACAGAACATATCACTTGTTTCAGAAAATACATAAACTTTTCTCTGGTAAATTACGAAGAATTTGAAAAAGAATAGATTTGTAAAAGAAAAGAATCTGAAAAAGAATAGATACGTATATGTATAACTGAATCACTTTGCTGTACAACTGAAATGAACACAACATTGTAAATCAACTATACTTCAATAATAAGAAAAAAATAAAGTATCATACTATCCTCAAGAAAAAGGTCTTTGTTATAAATTCAGACTTTTCATGCTGAAAACGAAACAAATTCAGATGCGAATTTTCAGAAAAGTCCATGGTACTGAGACCATATCTACCAAACAAGCCTTACAACTCAGAACAATATGAGTGATCATATTTCAAACATCAAGGGCTTTCTGAAACTAAAAAATATATACACACTAAATGTTAAATTCCAAGAGGACATTATTGTTTAGCATGGCCCTTTAAAGTGGCTGACATATTGAGGGACACAGTAAATGTGGAGAAGTTTCTTCTAGGCATAACTGGAATGGCAGAGTATACGAAAGAAAAAATATATATATATGTATGAATTAATAAAAATACAGACATACATAAAATGTACAAGTCTCATTAAAAGGCAGTGATAGGGCTTCCCTGGTGGCGCAGTGGTTGAGAATCTGCCTGCCAACGCAGGGGACACGGGTTCGAGCCCTGGTCTGGGAAGATCCCACATGCCGCGGAGCGACTAGGCCCGTGAGCCACAATTGCTGAGCCTGCACGTCTGGAGCCTGTGCTCCGCCCGCAACAAGAGAGGCCGCGATAGTGAGAGGCCCGCGCACCGTGATGAAGAGTGGCCCCCACTTGCCACAACTAGAGAAAGCCCTCGCACAGAAACGAAGACCCAACACAGCCATAAATAAATAAATAATAATAATTTAAAAAATAAATAAATAAAAATAAATAAAAGGCAGTGATAATGTTAGGAAGATATTAGCAATTTATATGATAACAATGGTGCACAGAAGTATATAAATTTTTTTTTTTGTAGCCTCACTCATTATAATCTTGTTTGGATTGTGAAAAATCAAAGCAATGTAACTGCCCAATAATAGAAAATCAGATAAATATTTTTGGCACATCAATAATATGGAATAGTAAGCCATCACAAATAATGATGGAAAGCTAATCATAATATATTATTAAGTGGAAAACCAATAAATAAATAAACAAACAAAAATAGGTTACCAAATACCATTGTCGTTTGATTCTGTTTAGATAAAGCCCATACATTTCAAAATAGAAAAAAAAAAAATCTGGATTATTATACACCAAGTTATTAGCATTGATGAAATTATGTTTTTGTGGTTTTTTTGAAGTTTCTGGTGGTTGTTGTTAATCAATTATTTTCCACCTTTCCCATAGTGACCACGTACTACTTATGTAATAAAAATAAAGCACTAACTAAAGAAAATGAACCAGTTGTACCAAGTGACATCACTATCACAAAGTTTGACCACGATTTTACTTCCTAAAATGTGTATCCCTTCAAAATCGCTTTCTGGATGTCATTTACAAAGATCCAAATAATTGCTCTCTGGTGACATTAGGTCATTTTAAAGTACATCATGCTGGAAATCACATGACTTCCAGAGTCAGAATCGAGAGCTCCTCATCCTAACTGCTACTTACTAGTTAGTTCAGCCAATTAGACTTCAGCCCCTACCAGCTTCCCAGGGTTATTTGCTAAGCTCAGAAAAGAAGTTTAGAAGAACAAATCAAAGGCCAAATATTTACTGTAAATAGCAATTTTACAAAACATAAGTTCTTGACCTTATCACTACAGATCAAGCACCTTATTACCTAATATCCTTATCTACCTTATTAATATCATTACCTAATATCCTTATTAAGTTATCCTATAACTTATATTCTTCCGCAGAGTCTCTGGAGGTTGCTTCTGTTATTCCTTCTAGTACAATGTATGGGCTTTGCTGTTCAGAGCTTAGGAGGCATTTTCTTCAACTGAACGGAGCTGGACCCATACTTTTCCACCAGTCCCATCAGGGAGTCCCACAGTTCTCAGAGCAGAATCCCTAAGCAGACTTCCTAGAGAACAGGTTACCATCTGAGGATTATAATGTTGAGGGAAATGGATAAAATTCAGAGCCACAGGACTTGCATAGACTGGTTAGTCCCATAGGACTTTGAACAAACCAAGGTTACTTAACTGTTCTGAGACTCACAGTTTCCTCGAAGTGGTGAAATGGGGGTAGTAATTCTTACTTCCTAATGTTAACGAGAACGAAATGAGAATGCGTGTGAAATACCTAATATAGAAACTGACATAGTAGCCTCTCGATTTTCTTTGTCATATGTTTATTAGCCTGGTATTCTTAAGATAACCATCATTATCACACAAGGCTGATAAAATTTTACCCCACAGCAAATAGACATTTTAGTAAGGCGTCCCAGTATTATCACTAAGAAATGTAGATTTGTGGTAAGTTTATTGAAACAACAAAAATAACTCAAGGGTTCCGAGATGATTACAGCAGGATCTCTAGTCAGGCTGTACTACAGTCTCTCTCCATGAAGTAATCAGAGATGCCTTTATTCCAGCAATTTAATGTAATCAGACCAAATGGCTGCTGGTGGAAGTGCAGAAGCACAGCTGAAGCAGTATTTCCTAGCATTTAGAAGTTTTATAAAGTGATGGCAGAGAGTACCTAGGTAGGCTTATCTGTGAACTAACTTTTTTGCTCTACCCATGCATAAGCCATCAAAATCCTTAAATTTGTGATTTAGCTTCATTTGCTCAATACTACAGTAAAGTGGGTTTTCTTAGTAAACAAAGCCTTCATTAGTCTTTTCTCCCTCTTAGGAAAGAAATGCCTTATCACATGCTCACATTCATTTATTTCACAGTGACTGCAAATGAGGATCAACAGAAATAATATTCTGACTTAAAACTTTAGTCCACGAAATATCTTTTCAAAATGTCAGAGTTTGGGCTAACAGTGTACGCTGCCAGGAACAATTCATTCTGACTCTGAATAGTATCATCAACACCAGCAGTAGCCAAGCAAGAAGCAGGGAAAAGTAGGTGATTTGTACCATTTCCATGTCATGTATTTGGACATCATTTGAGTTTCCAGAACTAAATCAACAGAACCATTCAACAGCTAAGTTCATTTTTAAACCTAATATGCTGGAGCCCTTTAACATTTCTGAGCTCAAACTTGGAACATGAGTCTTACTAACCAGAAAGGAAGGAAAATGTAGAGATAAACAAATGAGAAGATAGATAGAATCCTTGAGACCACCGTATGTTTATTTCATACTAGAATGTTCATTATACCTAGCAGGATTCTATGTGCATAATATTTATTAAATGAAATAAAAAGAAAAAGTCAAAAAATTGTAACTATATTGCAACCTCCAATAATTTATCAGCAGAACGCACTTTTTAATATATTTGACGATTCCCTGCGGCTGAGCCAAAATCAATTACCTCTGCTTTCTATTTGAACTTTTGCATGTGAAAAGGGATGTTTATAGGATAATATCCCACTCTATTAATATGCTTTGATGAATAATCAAGTTGTTGAGCTCTTCTTATAAACCAAGGCTTAACACCATATGACTTATAACATAAAGCAGTACAATGAAATAAAGGGTCCGAGACTGCTTACCTCCCCATATAATCCTGGTAATATTGTTTCCCCCCCACATACACTTTGGTCACTCAAAATCTACCCCCTTTTTTTTTTTTTTTTTAAACATCTTTATTGAAGTATAATTGCTTTACAATGGTGTGTTAGCTTCTGCTTTATAACAAAGTGAATCAGTTATACATATACATATGTTCCCATATCTCTTCCCTCTTGCATCTCCCTCCCTCCCACCCTCCCTATCCCACCCCTCTAGGTGGTCACAAAGCACCGAGCTGATCTCCCTGTGCTATGCGGCTGCTTCCCACTAGCTATCTATTTTACATTTGGTAGTGTATATATGTCCATGACACTCTCTCACCCTGTCACATCTCACCCCTCCCCCTCCCCATATTCTCAAGTCCATTCTCTAGTAGGTCTGTGTCTTTATTCCCATCTTGCCACTAGGTTCTTCATGACCTTTTTTTTTTTTTTTCCTTAGATTCCATATATATGTGTTAGCATACTGTATTTCTTTTTCTCTTTCTGACTTACTTCACTCTGTATGACAGACTCTAACTCCATCCACCTCATTACAAATACCTCCATTTCATTTCTTTTTATGGCTGAGTAATATTCCATTGTATATATGTGCCACATCTTCTTTATCCATTCATCCGATGATGGACACCTAGGTTGCTTCCATGTCCTGGCTATTGTAAACAGAGCTGCAATGAATATTTTGGTACATGACTCTTTCTGAATTATGGTTTTCTCAGGGTATATGCCCAGTAGTGGGATTGCTGGGTCGTATGGTAAAATCTACCCCTTCTTGAGGAGAGCAGTAGCAATTCAAAAGCAAAGGAAATTCTCAAATAATCGACATACACAAAAACCTCTATCCAGTCACACTAAAATTTCATTCTTTTGCTGAGCAAACTAAGGATTATATACATGATGGGGTGGATATAATTTGCATTGCCAAGTTAGTGACTAAGGTGATTATCAAGGATATTACAGTCCAACCTAGGTATTGCTTACACTCACTAATGTCTTTTAAAACACAAGGTTTTCCTCTGATGCTGGCAGAATGATTATGAGAATAGCTACTGATGTAGTTACATACATCATAGTACTGATGTAGAGAGCTACTGAAGCTCTCTTTCAATGTTCAACAATTATTGGTCTTCTCAAGACTCTATGGATAACACGAAAATTACCCCTCAATTACAAAACGAGATCATGGTCCTTATTTCTCTGTGGAGATGTCCTTACGTCTCAGAACTACAAGAATTACTTTGAAAGGGAAATATGATCATCCAGAAAGGAGCAAGTTTAAAAAGGAACTAACTATATATAATTGATCACTATTATGGACCAATGCATCTGGGAACTGTTCAAGTTCTTCCATCTTCTGGGATGCTTAGTTTCGCAACCTGTAAAATGAGATTGACAGCTTCCTCCCAGGTCAGAAATCTAGCAATTCTTTAAATCAATCCATGTGGAAAGAAAAGTCTCAGCGTGGTTACAGACACGTTTATTTACTCATTCAATAACTTTTGTGTCTTCTATTGTGCTTGATATTATATATATAGCAGTGAATAAAAGAAAAATTGTCTTTGTTCTCACAGAGCTTATATTAGAATCAAAACAATCAGAAAATAAACAAAGCAATAAATGTTCAATTACAAACTGAAATAAGTGCTGTGAATGAAAAGTTCTAGATGGTAACAAGTGGTTAGATTGAGGAGCTGGGAGGTAGCAAAGGCCTCTCCATGTGTACCATGTTACCTGGGCCAATGCACTTCTTTTCGCATAGACAGCCCCAAAAGTAATTTTGTTCACTGAAAGTTGATTTTCATTCACAATTTGGGGATAACACGTGATACCTGTCTTTAAGCCCCAGTATTCTTGCACTCAATGGACAAAAGTTTGGAGGGTGATGGATGGGGGAAAAAAAGAAGGAATTTTTTTTTTTCTTTTTACTTGAGACATAAACGCACTATGTCAGAAAACCACAATTTGCGAAGACCACTTCCCACAGTTGATAACTGTCCCTATTTCAATGCCTTTCATAGATAACCATTTTCAGTACATTTGTACTTTGAGAGAAAATCATAAACAGAGGTATTGTTCCATGGAGTAAACTGATTACCTAGGACCATGAGGAAAATTGTTTCTGCATTCAAAGTTCACGACTGGCTAGGTATATTACCTTAAAGTTTCTCATTCTGAAATCCTTCTCCAGGCAACAAATAGGCACAAGCCACAGAATAATTATTAAGATAGTATTTGCTAGACTTGAGAGACTAATGATTTGAGCTGATACCAAAATGCCTATGTCCTAAGATTATTCTCAAATAAAAAATAAGAAGGAAATGGGGATACTAGGAAAGCTGCTGCAAACTAAATTAAAGTAGAAAAAGCATATTAAAAGAAAGCGTGCATTGTAGCCTTTAAAATTTTTAAAGGAAAAAAAATAAGAATGGGAGCCTACTTCTTAGACATTTGATTAAAAGGTAAAGCCCTGAGATAAAAGAAAGCAAATTCAAAATCCACAAAAGTAAGGTTTATTCATTTTACCACTGTATAATAAATAGAGAGATCTTAAAGTCTACTGCAAGAAAAAGCAGACTGTTTTATAGAACTGACACACTTTCACTGATTTCTCTCTGCTAAATCATCTCAACGAGGGGAATATGAAAACAGATGAATTGTCAACCTTCCCAATAATGGAGAAAAATTCTTACAATTCTCCTAGTGAAGACTAGCTACATGGATTACATACTAAAGACCCTTCAAAATCACCCACCTCCCTTTTCTTTATTTCTCTGATTTTGTTATCAAAGTATAAGTTTGACTTCCCTTTCTGCGCATACAATTTAATGAGAACAAAGTCACTACCCTAACATTATGGACTGTATCTCTGACATACTATAGTTTGCTGAGCACATATCACTTGGTTTGAAACTGCACAACTCTGGATGTGCTCACAAAATCAGATGCCCAGCATCACAAGAGGAGCCCAAGACACTGCATCACGGGCCTCACCAAGGAAAGGCCACTATGACGTATTCAAATGGCCAACTACCATCCCATTTTTTCTGTGATTTGGCTTTATCTTCAAAATCTCAAAGGACAAGATTCCAATTTTTTAGTCATTACCTATCTGTAAAAATGTTTGTCCCAGAAATACTCATTTAAAGGCAGTATCAAAAGATGCTCAACATCACTAATTATTAGAGAAATGCAAATCAAAACTACAATGAGGTATCACCTCACACCAGTTAGAATGGCCATCATCAAAAAGTCTACAAACAATAAACGCTGGAGAGGGTGTGGAGAAAAGGCAACCCTCCTACACTGTTGGTGAGAATGTAAATTGATACAGCCACTACGGAGAACAGTATGGAGGTTCATTAAAAATGAGTTGCCATATGGTCTAGCAATCCCACTTCTATGCATATATCTGGAGGACACTATAATTTGAAAAGATACATGCACCTCAATGTTCATAGCAGCACTATTCACAATAGCCAAGGCATGGAAGCAACCGAAGTATCCATCGACAGATGAATGGATAAAGAAGATGTGGTATATATACACAAAGAAATCTTAGCCATAGAAAAGAATGAAATAATGCCATTTGCAGCAACATAAATGGACCTAGAGATTATCATACTAATATGTGGAATCTAAAAAAAAAAAAAATGATACAAATGAACTTATTTACAAAACAGAAACAGACTCACAGACTTAGAGAACAAACTTATGGTTACCAAAGGGAAAAGGTGGGGGGAGGGATAAATTAGGAGTTTGGGATTAACAGATGCACACTACTATATATAAAATAGATAAGCAACAAGGACCAACTGTATAGCACAGGGAACAATATTCAATATCTTGTAATAATCTATAATGGAAAAGAATCTGAAAAAGAACGTGTGTGTGTGTGTGTGTATATATATATATATATAAATATATATACATGTACATATATATATATATATCACTTTGCCGTATACCTGAAACTAACACAACATTGTAAATCAACTATACTTCAATTAAAAAATAATAAAGGCAGTATCAGTAGCATATAGGAAGTGGGAAATCCAAACCGCCTGAATCAGTTAATGACAATTCCAATGAAAAAAGACAACTGAAAACAACTCTAATAAGTATTTGAGAAAATGTAGTAAAATTGGACTCTTTAAAAACAGTCCAAAAAATGTTTTTGAGTCATGCTCATTTTCTTTGTACATTTTTATAACCTTGGTTTTGTAGCATCATGACCTGATAGGAGAAGGATATTATATGTAACACAAGTTATAGGTAATTATGTTCATAGGGAACTCTAATCTGAAGTATCTACAACTGTATATAATGTCAAGCCATATTAAAAT
Source organism: Eubalaena glacialis (assembly GCF_028564815.1). NCBI lineage: Eukaryota > Metazoa > Chordata > Mammalia > Artiodactyla > Balaenidae > Eubalaena > Eubalaena glacialis. The sequence goes on along the minus strand of NC_083718.1, from coordinate 5,984,794 downwards.
GAGATTTTACTAAATTGTAAGACTCCATTTTCAATATACCATTTGACTGTCTTGATTCATTAGTCTCAAAATTTTCTAACTTCTGCTTACTATCCTAGCACCACCCAGCTGAAAAATTAACTTAAAAATGTATTCAGAGGATTAGAGCTTGAGAAATGAAATATGCACTTCCATGAAATGTATCTCTATTTGAATGAAAAATAAATAAATGGCTTTAACTCCCTCTTCATGTTTTATTATGTTACAGTTTTATATTTTGTTGAAGCGAGGGCATTTCATGTATTTCATGCAAAGTGTTGTTAAATAGCTTCCTGAAGACAGAAATCAGAAATGAATACAAAGAATAATTTTAAATAACTAATATATTTCAAGAAATTATCCATTATAAACTAACTGAGCTTCTTCAGTTATTAAAAAAATAATAGGACTATTTACTGAGGATTGACAAAAGGATATGAGAAAATAAGATTTGGGGGGGATAAAACAAAGTAGACAGAAGATCAGTGCCATTAATTCATTCATTCAATAAACATTTGAGTATTCCATATGTACAGGGCACTGCATGGCCTGCTGAGAATACTATGCCCTCCCTCACAGGGCTTTCTGAAATCATTATTATGCATACATAAAGTATAATCATTGGTATATTTAATAATTTTCAACATGCTTATCATGTTTTAACTATAAATTTCTGACTTCTGTGAATAAATATCAAAATATTAATATCTTACACTCTGTAAACAAGTGTAAAAATAAGAACAGCTAATGTTTTTAAGGGTATTAGTGTCTCTTACGTAGAACGGCATTATTCCACATTCTTGACAAATATTTTCGATTTCATCACACACAATATTTAGTTTTTATTTTAAATAAACTACTCTTCTTACAAAAAGGGGCTTTTCCTCCTCCTTTATAGTCATTAAGTAATGACTGCAACTCTTATCAATAGAATAAAATGCAATGGCATGATCTTAGTATTAGCTTCTGCTTTAAATTGTGGAAGCAGATATGAAATAAATTTTTTCTCTGACATCTACAGGTCAGTAAGTGAACCTTCTAATTATTAGCCTTTAAACGATCATTAAAATTAAAGAAATTGTCTGATCTCTAAAGCCCTATGATTTGGAATCAATAATTTAATTATTTAATTACAGAATGCTCTTGTACACCGGAGATAAACCCACAAATCTCTAAAAGGATTTTAAAATGTATATTTGCCAGGGCTAAAGAGAGAATGTCTTAACAGCATGGCAGATGACTGTTGAAGGTCATAATCATCCAATTGGTTAGCATATTTCAAGCTATTAGCGCAAGATTCTAATGCAAAATGAAAATTTAACCTTTTCCAAACAAGTGATAATATTAATTATAATGGCGTGCTACTAGTTTTTGCTTTTACTGAAACAATCCTGTTCAAATAATTTAATAAACTCCTAAAACACTCTGAAATAATCTCTATGCAATAACTCAGTATCTATTCAACAAAGGTTTGTTTAAATTTAAATAGTAATAAAGTAAAATGCATTTCCTATGTTGAAGTCTCTTTTTAAGGGTAGCTGAATTTTACTCTCAACATTATGGCTATAATTCATTGCTGTTGTTGGGATGAAAGAATCACACTCTTAATTGTTTTAAGTCCCGAAGAAAGAGTGCATGCTTTAATAAATGTTATAATCCCTCCAGAAAAACACTTCATTCTCCCTCTAACCACTGCGAAAAACAATCCCCTGATATCGGGTGTCATCCAATGTTCTGAACATCTGAGGATGCAAGAGGAAACAGACTGAAATTGCAGAAAGAAAAATTAAATTATACATATAACTGCAAGTCAGGGACCATATTTGGAAAAAAAAATACTCTATTTTAAACTCCATTTGCCAATTTTCCAATCCAATTCCCCTTAAAAGGAAGCTAGATAAAGTAAAATCACTCAGGTGAAAATTATGTAATGAAAGTCACTATGAATTCAATTTTCCTGTTTATATCTTTGTGAAAATAGCAGCATTGAACATCAACCTACCAACAGACAGCAACAAAACTTTGAACACCTAAGTTCCATGAGCATAGAATGGTGCCAAGTGGAAGCAGCATATTTATGTGACTGAAGAGTAGCTGTTGTTGTTCAGTTCTATAACCATGGAGTACAATCAACCTCTGTTAAAAACTACAGTCCATCCCCTAGCTAGTACACAGGGGAAATGTTGCTAATCCTCTTCTTCCTCATTACTTCATCTATAAAATAGAAATAATAATATCTACTTCATAGTGTTGGTAACTGGATTAAGCGAGGTAAAGTACCAAGTGTCTAGCATCTAATCATCACTCAAAAGTGTTATGTCTTCTTCCCTAAGTAATATATTGAATTGAACATATGAGACAAAAAAAACAATTAAGATATTTAATAATCAGTATTTTGAATACACTAAAGCAAAAATCATCAGTTAAAAATGAAATGAATTGTGTTCAGAACCCAACAACATATTTTGCTGTACTTCAGGGGTCAGCAAACAATAGCTCAGAAGCCAAATCTCTCACCCACTGCTTGTTTTTTTTATAACCTGTGAATGAAGCTTGGTTTTTATATTTTAAAATGTCTGGAATAAACTCAAAGAAGAAGAATATTTCATGGCATATGAAACTCAAATTTCAGTGTCCATAAATAAAGTTTTATTTCAGCTCAAACATGTTCATTCATCTACATACTGTGTACAGATGCTCTTTAAGTTACAACAGCAGAGTTGACTAGCTGTAAAAGGGTCCTTATGGCCTACAGGGCCTAGAATAATTACAGTAATATCTGGTCCTTTCCATAGGAAAAATTTGCTGATTCCTGTTCTAGCAAGCAGAATATCCTATCTTCTGCCATAACCTATTTTGTTACATTTTAGCAAGACCTTTAAGAGACTCACTTTTTGATTATAGAGGATTTGTTTTAATTATCTGATAATACACTCTGGACTTTTAACCAATCCATATCCTATGAGATGAGATGATGTCAGGACACTAAAAAAAGTGCTTATTGAATGGAGGTATGGATGAAAATTGGGTAGAGGACAAAGCCGGGAGAAAGACTTTTCACAACATTCTTGTACAGTCATTGATTATTAATATATGTAAATATGTTACCTATTCAAAGTATATGCTTATTTTTTAAGAGAGGAGATGATCAAACCCTATAAGCACAATCTTTTCCTCTGTCAAATTAAGAAAAAATTGTGTATAGTTTTTATAAAAGGAAGAAATATAACATTTATAATTTTAAAAATCAAGATTTAAAAGGCTTAAATAACTAACTCACTTACACTGAGTTAAAATCTACCTAACGTATTCTATTAAAAAAATATAGCTTCTAAGGTGCACTTTTTAATCTAATTAGAATTTCTTAATTACCTTCTATGAATTGAACTAAATATGCATTACCCTTCCAAAGACATAGCCACAAAGTGATATCGTCTTTTCAAGACAAGGAAAAGGAACAACTTCCATTTGATTTTGTATATAAAACTTCATAACATTTGATTTATGTATGTAAAACTTCAGAGATCATTGATTTGGAGTAAACATTTAGGCATTTTCATAGAACTCTGCCCAACATATAGAATACTGGATACAGGAGCCAGAGGTCTAACATAAGTCTGGAATATCTGGAAGTGGTTGGAGGAGACTAAATTCCAGGACAACTTTCTAGGGTTCTCCCTTCTTCTTACATAATCTTCCTTCTGAGTTAGCAACTTGCTCAGCCTCAAAGAAATGGGAATTAGAAACAAATAACTTAGTTGAGAAAAAATCATGAACATGTCCATGGAACTTAGAAGTTGGGAGGTATTTTTAAGTCCATTATTTCATTCCCTCAACCATTCAACAAAAATACATAGACTTACTGAGTGCCTACGATGAGTAAGGCACCCAGCTTGAGAGTGGAGAGAAAACAATGAACAAGAGAGACATGGTCCTCCTCTTGAAGACAATGAACAAGAGGTTCTGTTAAAGGATGATGGATACTGAAGATGCCGGCATATGTGTTATAAGAGGAGAGTTAAGGAAACATATAGAAGGAGGATTTAACCTGGTCCAGAGTTCAGACTGCTCACTTAGGCGTCAGATATACCAAGACTGGAACCATGCAGAGAAGATAAGCATGGTCCCTGTGCAAAGATGACAGAGTTCCACAAAGCCGAGAAAATAACCAAGGAATAGAGATCCGAAGGGTCAGAGTCACCTAAAGAAAAAAGCTGGTAGAACACCAAGGAACAAAGTGAACAACAGAAATAAATACTGTGAGATATTTTATATTGTTATAAATTGATAATATAACTATTTAGCTAATATGTAAGCAAACCATTCATTTAAAATATAGTGGTAGTGGTCTTGAAAGCTATTGACTTACAATTCTTCAAGGGAATTCACTAGAGTTAAGCTTCATGCATAAGAAATTTGGTTCATGATTTAATTTGTAACTTCCAAACAATTATATTCGATATGTAGATAATTATCCCATCTGTCTCTCGGCAATATCTTAGAGAATTAACATTTTAACATACTGCAATTGTGAGGATTCTAAAATCAGAAGACTAAAGTTTAATCTCAGCAAAATGTCTTGTGTACATCTCACGAGGGATTATCAATCAGAATTCTCTTCTGGT